>NW_026691235.1:0-243646 GCF_020826845.1 Diceros bicornis minor | reverse complement strand
CACTTTACTCTACATAGATCAGTGCAATTTGACTTTTTTACAGTGTGTATTTGTTTCATAATTAGATAAATGAGTGATGTGACCATTTGGTGCAGGGCAACAGTACTATGTTCACCAGTCTCGTCTCTGTATTCTATGTTACTGCACAGCACGGACTGTAGGAGAAAGCCCAGAGGAGCAATGAACACAAAGAAGACATGACACCTGCAAAAAGTCAGTGGAGTATTTCTACATAACAAACCTTCCAGGTGAGTGACAGTCAGTATCTTCCACTGCTCCAGCTCTCGCCATGAACCTAGTACCTGCCCAGAGTAAGCCGGAGGACCACGCCCTGCTAGTTCTAGCCCTGCCCGGAGCCTGTTTGTGCAGGGTGACTGCCATCAAGCAGACAATGGACTCAGGATCGGGCATGTGCCTTTGGGGAGACTGGCAGAGAGGCATAAAGTGGAACACCAGCTAAGTGCGCACACCTGAGAGGTGGAGCTACAGGTGGAGACACAAAATGTACCAAGAAACTGTGAAGTGAAGGAAGCTACTCCATCTCTCTGAGCTTCAGTGTCCCCCCTGTAATGTGTGGATCACAGGTCTACTTCACAGAGCTGTTGGGGAAGATACATAAAAGTTCCTGTGACAGCCAGTGTCACATTATTAACAAAGTCGTATCCGACTTCAAAATAATCGATGAAAAGAATAATGTTAATGAGACCAAAGACGGGATGCTCAACTTCGTAAGCAGCCCCAGCAGCATGAGAATGAGAGGAGCTCCGAGAAAGCAGGGTTCTTCACAGCTCCACTGGAGACGATGAACACGGGCTACACCAGCATAAGTCGCTGTTGTACAGTGACTCGTGTAATGAGGGTGGGTCACTAAAGACACTGTGAAATCCAGTTACACACAGTGACTCCTAAGAAACAACTACAAAGCAATCAACTCAGCAGATAGGAATGGGAAGGGGGCGAGCATAGGAGGGTCAGAGCCACAAAATCTGACGGAAGACACTGAACCACGAGCGCTCAGCTCTGTCAACAGCTTCTGTGGTTGCACCAGAAGATCAAACGTTGAGACAGCCATTGTGGGGACTGCTGGGAGCACAATGGTCACTGCAGCCACACCCTAACAGCAGTTGCATCAGAGCACACAGACCCTGAGACTTTCCTCTCCATTAATCCTTGTTTCAAGATGATGAATATCCTCATGTTACAATGTCTCCTTCCAACCCTTGTGGACGAGTGTCATCAGAACCCCCTGAAGAGGTCACAGGCCAGAGTAGGATGGAACACTGGGGGCTGGGGGAGCGGCGTTGCACCTGACAACACGGACTATCACCCGGGTCTATTGAACACGAGAGATGAACCCGAGGATGTGCTCCAATGAGAATTCCCTGTCTTGCCACATTCAGAGACACTGCAGAGTTTCTCGTCCGTTCTTTAAAAAAAAGTTAAAGAATTCATGTGTCATTAATTCATAACGAGGCAAATTCTTCACATAGTGACAGGGTCCAGTTTCCATGACCAACTTATTCAGTTGTTAGATAATATCCCACATTCAGGAATTGGAAATGTAACCTACTGGGATGTGTAATATAAACAAGGACTTTTTTTCATGGAGATCAACACCCAAAGTTTTAGGGAAGACAAATCGTGAAAGCTGCTAACCATTCCTCCACAGGTTTCAATAAGACTTTTAAGTTAATTTACCAATCGCAGGAAAAGATAACTTTTCAAATCAAATTTATTTTTCTGCATTCAAGCGTACAATACAGCCAAGAGAATGAGCATAAAAAAATTAACAAGAAGGTCTTGCTTGCATTTCATCTTTTGCAAATTATCAGGACATTTTATGCTCTGTCCCTTTCACTGCTGTAATCAATTTTTAAAGAATACGTTACATCTGACTATCCCTGGGCATGTTTATCCTGGAACCTTGCCGGAATCCAAAGCAGAGATGTTAAAGCGGACGGGTTTCAAATGCCGCCCAGGTGCTGTCTACCATGAACATCACTCTCCCAAAGCCGGACCACCGGTCTCTTCCTGAGGGATCAGAGTCATCACTTATGTCCCTGAGAGACTGGCCGCTCAGGCCTGAGCTGAGATTAGGTGATCAATCTGAAGGGCAAAATGCTTAAGCTATTCTCATCCTAATGATGCTGTTTTGGAGGCCTCTGCACTGGAATGGGTTGGTGAAAACAGCCTACTAGATACTTGCCTGGGAATTGTGTTGTTCTCCTTTGCCCTTAGCAGATCCTGGGAAACCAATGATTAACCTCACGGATGACTTAACTTCCACATCTGTGAAAAAGGCAAGCAACAGCTAATGTTACCACCTTGCAAAACTACAAAGTTGTGCTTCCAAGAGGGAGCACAAGGGCGAATGTCTCCCAAAAGCGGATGAAATGATGGCACTTTGGCTGGAGAAGGCAGAGGACAGCAGGCAAAGTGGAAAGTTTCTGGGATGTCTAACCAGTTCCCATAAGCAGTTTAGAGAAGCACCTGGCCCTGGATTAGGTAGGAGGCTGTGGAAGGACCCACAGGTACACAGTGGGGAGGAGGAATCAAGCAAAGGAGGGAGGCGGTGGGGAAGAGGCGCCAGTCTGGGCTTCAATTTTGGACAAAAGCAATTGCACGCTGCAGGCCCGCGACTTCCCATGCAGCTGCCACACCCTCCTAACTCCCTGGTCCCTTTCGTCCCGTCACATCCCTCTGGGAATCAGTCCACATGGAGTGGGTGCAAGACCTGAGTCCTGAGTCAATAGTTTGGCCCTCGGCCTAGCTCACACCGCCCTGCTCCTCCCTCCAGGGCCAGGCACCGCCCTGTGCCCAGAGCATCCTGGGCGTTCTAGTCCTGCAGCCCTACAGGTTGCCAGCTGGGAGCGGTTAAGAGAGAAAAGCTCCCAGCATGCACAGCTCGTGGCCCCAACTCTTGCCTTGTCCTTTGGCCCCTGGGCCCCACCCCTCAGCTTCTCCATCCCACCCTCTTGCCCACCTGTTCTCTATACCACGCCCAATCTCCATGCCCTGCCCACCCCCCAGAGTATGCGCAGTGTGGTTGTGCTGCGTCCCTTGAGGCCGGTACTCAGGTAGGGGTGGGGCTCACCAGCCTGGCTATTGCTGAGGTTGCTTGCAGCCCTGGTGGAAGCCCCCTGGCCAGTATTTGAAATGTAAATTCAATATCTAAAATGGAAATATCGGGTGCCTGGGATCCTGGAATTTGCCCTTTCAATGTAACCTGTCCTACCATCCCCCCTATCTCACCAGGCTGCCATGATCCTCCCTCTGGAACCCGTGGACAGGGTCGCTGCAGAGATCCTCCCTTTGGACCCAATCTGCCTGAAGGGCCCATACCTGATCAGGAGTCTTAGAAGGACTGCCCTGAGCCATGTCATAAAAAGGAGAAAACATCACATTGGACAGCCCCAATTCCTGCATTATATAGACAGGAAACTCAGGTGCACTGGTAAGTGACCCCTAAGCCGCTTCAGAGGAACACATGCATGCCCCTACTCCCAAGCTGCACACAGGCTGGTTCACTGGACTTCCTTATCCCAGTGTGGACCTCTTGGCCTCGTTATCATAGGCAACAACACTGAAACTTCCCATTGGTCCTTCCCACAGTGTTAGGCAAGTTTGTGCAGGAAGGTAATATGCAATTTCTTCTCTACTATAGGGCTGGCTCCTTGGGAACTAGTTTTAATATCCCTGTTTAAATATACCCTAAGAATCACAAAATAATTAAACAAAATAATTTGTTGCTGTGGAGGGTTATGGTGATAATTCTCTGAAGTCATTTTTCCACTTAGCTTTTCTGATTGACTCCAAATACTACAGCACCACACGCTTCTTAGACTGGTGGATGCACAGCTCCAATTCTTTCCAGGAAGAACGCACAACAGCAGAATATCCGTGGCCTTACTTTCTGGGGCATCAGTATTACTACAAGATTTGGAAGAAGCAAAGTTAGGTCATTTCCAAGGTAAGGAATTAAAAACTTAACACTAAGATGAGGTGGGAAAGTCATATGCCATTAATAATTGTCAGTAATCTGTGCCTGAAATGTCAGACTTTCTCTGAGAAAGAACTCTGAGACCCTATTTCCCATTGTTTTAAATAGGAAAATTTAGAAGGCATAGCAAATCTATCGAAAAACTCTACCAATTTCCTAAGTCACAATATGGCACCTAGACATAAGTTACGAGCATCGTGTGCTCCTCATTTTGTTCCTTCCAACCCAGTCCCACAGGTCTTAAGTGCAAGCTGTGAACACGGCACTGTGCTAGGTGTCGAGGCCTTGGTGAGCATCGTGGTGGGGGTGGACCTTGCTGGAGAAAGATGACATCATAAAATCTCAAATCCATGCCACTTACAAAACTGAGGCAAAAATGGAAAGACCCAGGGGATCATGCAAGGATGAGGGCATTAATAGTTACTTGGGAGTATTAAAGTCCATCTAATGGTGTAATGAGTGAATGTGTTCCACTTTAAAACAAAACACTGCTGTTATTCTGAGATATTGAGTTAGTATCTTTGTGCAAATATGCAGGATTTAAAATGTTTATTGATGTATAACATGCGTACAGAAATATATGCAGAAGTCATCCACGTAAATCACAAAGAATTATTACAAAGTGAACACACTTGTGTGACAAAGAACTAGCACCAGCTTTATTAAGGCCCCCGACAATCCCTTTCTCCCTATTTCCGCCCCAAAGGTAACTGATATCTTACCAGCAAACACTGTCTGTCAAGTTTGTTTTCTTATACAAGTGTTTTATTACAGAACAATTTAAACAATATACAAAATAGCACAGTAGGCCCATCACCCAGTTTCAACAACTACTAATCATCTGCCATTTTTGTTTCATCCACACTCCATCCCATTCCCACCTCACTTTATTATTCTTTTAAGCCTCTGTGCGTGTGTGGTGAGTAATTTGTATGCACCCTGAAAGGCACAACTCTCAACCGTACAGTTTTGGCAAATAAACATGCCCATATAACTTTCATCCCTTTAAGAATAGAATATTTCCATCACCCCCAGAAAACTCCTTCCTGTTCCTTCCCAGGCAATTTTTTCCTTCTCCCGATGCAACTCCTGTTCTGGTTTATTCAGCATAGGTTCATTTTGGCTGAAATCATCTCATGTGTGTTGTTTTCTGTCCAGCTTGCCTCCCTCATCACGAGGTTGATGAGTCTCTCTCAGCATGTGTGTGTCAGCGTTTGCTTCTCGGCACAGCTGAGGGCGTTCAGCTCTGTGGATGTCCCAAAGTGCGCTCATCTTCCTCCTGGGGACATGCAGGTCATCTCCTGCGAACAGTCTTGTAAAAACGTTTTTTGGCATGCTGTTTAATTCCTTTATTAGCATTTCAGTGACACACCTTTGCATTCTTACTGGGTGGTCCAGATTACAATATGCATCTTTAAGATATCACATCCTGCCTAGACTTAATAGTTCACCAGTTTAATCAATGTAAAATATGGAAGCCTTGTTACAGAACAGTTCCATTTACCTCTGTCTGTCCTTTGTGCTATTGCTGTCATAAATTTTACATCTACTCATGTTATAAATCCCACAATACAGTGTTATAATTTTTGCTTTAGATAGTCATAGGTATTTTAAAGAAATAAGAGGTTCCGGCCCCATGGCTTAGCGGTTAACTGCATGCGCTCCACTGCTCGCGGCCTGGGTTCGGATCCCTGGCGCACACCGATGCACCACTTCTCCAGCCATGCTGAGGCAGTGTCCCACATACAGCAACTAGAAGGATATGCAGCTATGACATACAACTATCTACTGGGGCTTTGGGGGGAAAATAAATAAATAAATAAATAAAATCATAAAAAAAGAAATAAGAGAAATAAGTTAAGTGTTTGGAAAGGAAATACTTTGAGACTCTGCAAATGTACTGTTTCTTCTTTAAGTTTCATCCACAGTTTTTGCATTCATCAGTCATTCTTTCCAACAGTAATTATTACTGTAGTGTTAAAGTGGCAATTTTCTATTTCATGCTTTCTAGCGCTTTTATTATTTGGAATTCTGTGAGCAAGATTTCTCCCCCCCTTCCTTCTTCCTTTCTTTCTCTCATTCTCTCATTCTTTTTTCCCCCTTTTTTCTTTCTTCCTTCCCTTCCTTTCTTATTTAATCTTTTTTATATCAGTATAGCCTCGTAGATATTTATTTTATTCTCTGAGTAATTATCCAATGCTACCATTATTTATTTTGTTGCTCACAGTTTTCCAGCTTGAGTCATTGGAACGTCTTTCAGATTGATTCCTTTTGACACGTCCCATCATTTTCTGTGTGTTTTTTTTTTTGAAAGTACTTTCCTATTTTCTGGCAATACAAGATGATCCAGGCTCATCTTGTATTTTCCATCTCCAGCCATAGAATTAGCCATTTCTCCAAGAAAATCTGCTTTATTTTATTGGAGAATGATATTTAGAAAACAAGATCTGGGAGCTAGGTGTGCTCATTAATACTAGAGTGTCACTGCTTATAGACCTTCTCAGCAGAGCTTGGAAATGTATGTATGAATATAAACTCAGGTAGACACATCTGTCTGTCGATCTATCCATCTATATATCAGTCTATCTATCTATTTGGATAGATATATTAAAAGAGACATGGATTCATACTGATACTTCGAACTCCAATCCAGCAGCACAGAGTTTATTGTAGCATTCTCCTTTTGTTTGTTTGTAACTTCTTTCACCAACAGTGAGAAACTTAACTCCAGTTAGCTACAATATATTTCCTAATGTGTCAACTAGTTTCAGAATTGCTAATCCATACCCTTATGAAAAACAAATTTGCCACCTAGAGTAGAGTGTTTGTGTCCAGTACTTTAGTTCTACAGTATCCCGTCAAATCATTGTCTTCCAAAGTAACTTAGGTCAAGACCTTTCATCCCCACCCCTTCTGTATGGTTAGGTCACATGTTTGTAATACAGTGAGATTCATTTGTCACTGCACTCCATCTGAGTTCCCCAGCATCCTGATTGATTTTTAAAATTTGCAGAGTAAAATTCACTCTTTGTGGTGTACAGTTCTATGGGTTTTGACTTTATGGTCATGCATCCATACACACAGTACCATACAGAGCTGTGTTTTTCACCCCCAAAGTTCTCTCATGCTATCCCTTTGTATTCAACCCCTTCCCCTACTCCATCCCTTGGGAACTACTGATCATTTTCCATCCCTGTAATTCTGCCTTTTCTAGAAAGTCATATAAATGGAATCATATACTATACAGCTTTTTGAATCTGACTTCCTTTACTTAGAGAAATGCATCCAAGATTCATCCATTTTGTTGTGTGAATCAAGAGTTTATCCTGGGCCCGGCCCCGTGGCCTAGCTGTTGAGTGCGTGCGCTCCCCTACTGGCTGCCCAGGTTCGGATACAGGGCACGCACTGACACACTGCTTCTCTGGCCATGCTGAGGCCGTGTCCCACATAAAGCAACTAGAAGGGTGTGCAATTATGACATACAACTATCTATTGGGTCTTTGGGGGGAAAAAAGGAGGAGGATTGGCAATGGATGTTAGCTCAGGGCTTATTTTTCTCACACACACACAAAAAAAGAGTTTATCCTTTTGATTGCCAAGTAGTATTGTAATGTACTGATGCATCACAGTTTCTTTCTCCATTCACCTGAGGAAGGACATTTAGTTTATGTCCAGCTTTTGGCAATTATGAATAAAATGTCTATAAAGATTCCCACAAAGATTTTTGTTTAAACATTAGTTTTCAATTTTCTTCAGTAAATACCTAGGAGTGGGATATCTCAGTCATATAATAAGTGTACGTTTAGCTTTATAAGAACCTGCTCAACTGTTTTCCGAATGCAACTATCATGTTGCATTTCCAGTTCTAATTGCTCCTACTCCTCACCCCCCTCCTCATGTGGTATTTTCAATTTTATTTTTTATTTCAGGCACCTAATAGGGGTGCAGTATCTTATTGTGGCTTCTGCTTCATTTTTGAAAGTGAGTTCTGCTAAAAATAGAATCTTGTGTTGACTTTGGGTTTTCTTTCTGCACTTGAAAGATGTCATTTTGTTGTTGAGTTGTCTCTTTTGTTTTTGATAATATATCATCCATCATTCACTTTATTTCTCCCTGTATGTAATGTCTTCCTCTGTATACATGTATTTCCCTGACTGCTTTCAAGAGTTTCTTTTTATCTTCGGATTTTAGTAGCTTGACTATCATGTACCTAAGTATGCTTTTATTTTATGTTTTATTTTGTGGGTTTGCTGACTTTCTTGGATCTAAAATTTTAGATTTTCCACCAAATTTTGTAAGTTTTATGCTATTACTTATTGATTTGCCTTTCTGCCTCATTTAATTTTTCTGTCCTTCTCCTCTCTGCTGGGGACTCAACCATCTCACAGGTCATAAGGCTCTCTTCATTTTTCTTCAAAATTTTTACTCTCTTTTCTTCAGACTGGATAATTTCTATTGCTGTATCTTCATGTTTTTTCTACTGTATCTAATCTACTGGTAAACTCAAAAGTATTTATATTATTTCATCTTTCTTTTTGGTTCTTTTGTGTAATTTCCACTTCTCTGCTGAGTTCCCACATCTCTTCATTCATTATGGGAATCTTTTTCTTTACCACCATGATCATCTTTATAATAACTTCTTTCATATTCTTGACTGTTAATTACAACACATTGGGGAGAGTTTCTACTGCCTGCTTTTGGTCACATATGGATTACATTTTCCTGTTTCTTCAAATCTCATGCTTCTTTTAAATTGTGTACTGGAAATCATGAAAGATAGGTATAGAGGCTCCGGATTCTATTGTATTTCTTTGAAGAGTGTTGTTAGTTTTCTAGCAGGGAATCAACTTGGCTGGACTGAAATTCCAATCCTAGCTCCTTTACAGTGGGCATAGCTGAAATCCTCAATCAGTTCTTTCATCTTCCAACTGCTGTTTTTACATTAGGCCTTCTGGGGCCTACCCTGTATGTGTGTTGTTCAAAGATCTGCCAATTTGGTGTGTGTGGGGGAGAGACTTACATATATATTTTGCGATTTTCCTCTTTGTGTCTCCCTCCCTTCCAGAATTTCTCCCCTAACTTTCCAGCTACTCTGCCAGCCCAAACATACATCCTCTAACTTTACAAGTAAGACTGTAGTTTTTCCCCTGTCTATGCATGTACAGATTTTGGAATGCTTTGAGGCAACAGATTCAAGCTTGCAAATATCTCCTGGTGCAATTGCCATCATTTAAGGGAAGATTCCCTCTCAGTTCAGCTTGCTTGTGGAAGTGATTTAAACATACACACATATACACATTTATTATATGTGTTTTATATATAACTACACGAGTCTGTATAAATATATATAATATTTTGTGCAGATCTTATCATTGTTATCTGTGAGAGTGTTAGTTCAACAAGCTACTCCACCATTAGTAGAAACCAGACCTCGGTTTTGTTTCTTTCTTGGATTTTATATAAATGGAATTATAAAATATATAGCCTTTTGAATATAATTTCTTTTATGCAGCATTATGGTTATGATATTCATCCATGCTATTGCATGTAGCTAGTGTTTGTTCATTTGTTGAAAATAATTAATTTTTTAATGGTCATAAAATATGTTGAACATAAAATTGTAACCATTTTTAGGTGTACACTTCAGCGACATTCAACACCTTCACATAATTGTGTAACCATAACCTCCAACCATAAACAGAACTATTTTCACATTGCACTGAAACTTTGTGCCCGTTAAACAACTCCCTGTTATCCCTCCCTCTTGCCCCTGGGAACCACCATTCTCCTTTCTATTCCTATAAATTTGACTACTCTAATTACCTTATATGAGTGGAATCATACAGTATTTTTTCTTTTGTGACTGGCTTTATTTCACTTAACATAAAGTCCGCAAGGTTCATCTATGTCATAACATGTGTCAGAATTCCTGCCTTTTTAAGGATGAATAGTATTCCACTATGTGTATACACCACATTATTTTGTTAATTCATCCACTGATGGACACATGGCTTGATGCCATCTTCCGGCTATTTTGAATAATGCTGTTAAGAACATGGGTGTACATATATGTCTTTATACCTCTGCGTTCTGTTCTTTTGGGTGTATACCCATAAATGGTGTTCTCAGATTCACTTTTTCACATATAACAGGGTTCCCCACACCTCCAAGAAGCAATTCTTGGAATGCCACCTGGTTGCCAGATAATTCAACTCAATTCGATGCTGACAACCCAGAGATACATCAGATTTTACAGGTTGATGGCTCCGTCCTATAATTCTGCACACCCACCCAACCTCACCTTTACTTCAGATGCCAGTTACAAGCCCAAGTTGTTACCTGTACTTCTGACTTACTGGCTATAAATCAAAGGTTCCCACAACCTCCTCCTTGGGTTTGATTAATTTGCTAGAGTGACTCACAAAACTCAGAGAAACATTTACTAGATCACCAGTTTATTATAAAAGGTTATAATTCAAGAAGTGCCTGTTGGAGGTTGTGCATAGCGGAACGTATGGAGAGAGTACACAAAGCTTTCATGCCATCTCCAGGTGCACCACTCTCCAAGCAGTCCTTGTCATTGCCAACCTGGAAGCTGTCTGAACCGCCTTCTATTGGGATTTTTATGGAGGCTCTCTCACATAGGCATGATCAATTATTAACTCAGTTTACAGCCCCTCTCCTTTCTCTGAAGGATAAGGGGTAGGGCTAAAAATTCGAAGCTTCTAATCAGGGCTTGGTCTTTCTGGTGACCAACCCCCATCCAGGAGCCATCCCGGAGCCCACCCAGAGTTGCCTCAATAGAACAAATGATTCTCTTAGTGTTCTTATCACTGGGGAAATTACAAAGACTTTAGGAGCTCTGTGCCAAGAACTGGACGCAGAGGCCGATAAATATGTATTTTATTATTTCAGAACCCATAAGTGGAATTTTTAGATCATATAGTAATTCTATTTTTAATTTTTGAAGGAACTGCCATACTGTTTTCCACAGTTTTATAATCTCGCACTCAGAGCACAAGGGTTCCAATTTCTCAACATCCTTGCCAACACTTATGTTCTGATTTTGTTATAGTAACTATCCTAATGGGTGTGAAAAGGTAGCTCATTGTGCTTTTATTTCACATTTTCCTGATACTTAGTGATGTTGAGCATCTTTCCTTGTGTTTCCTGTTCGTTTTATATTTTCTTTGGAGAAATTTCTATTCAAGTATTTTGTGCATTTTTAAATTGAGTTTTTTTTATTGTTGAGTAGTAGATGTTCTTTATTTATTCTAGATATTAATCCCTTATCAGATTTGTAATTTGCAAATATTTTCAACCATTCCATGGTTTGCCTTTTTACTCTGTTGATAGTGTCTTGTGATACAGAAAACTTTTTCGTTTTCATGAAGTCCAATTTGTTACTTTTTTGTTACTTATGTCTTTGGTGTCATATTAAAGAAATCCTTTTTGCAATGGCATTTGGACCCAATGACATACAGCTTTTATCATGTGTTTTCTTCTAAGGATTTTATAGCTTCAACTCTAACATTTATATCTTTGATTCATTTTGAGTTAATTTTTGTATATGGTGTAAAGTAAGGGTCCAACCTCATTCTTTTGCATGTGGGTATCCAGTTTTCCCAACAACATATGTTGAAAAACTTATCTTTTCTCCAATGAATGATCTTTGTACCTTTGTCAAAAATCATTGGACCATATATGCAAAGTTTTATTTCTGGGGTCTCTGTGCTATTTCATTAGTATAGTGTGTGTATTTATGCCAGTACCACACTGTTTTAATTACTTTATAGTAAGTTTTGAAATCAGGAAGTGTGAGGTCTCTAACTTTGTTCTTCTTTTTCTAGACTGTTTTGGCTATTCAGTGTCCCTTGAGAGTCTATATGAATTTTAGGATAGATTTTTCTATTTTTGCAAAAGCATCATTGGAATTTTTACCTCTTTGAGTAAGTTGATTCTTAAGTATTTTACTCTTTTTGTTGCTATTGTAAATAAAAATGTAAAGTTTTTAAATTTCTTTTTCAGATTACTTATTATTAATGTATAGAAGAACAACTAGTTTTTTCATGTTGATTTTGTGTCCCTCTACTCTGCTGAAATTACTAGTTCTAACAATTTTTTGGTGGAAGTTTTAGGGGTTTCAACATATAAGAGACTATTTGTAAACAATATAATATTACTTCTTCTTTTCCAATTTGGATGCTATTTCTTTCTTTTTCTTGCCTAATTGCTTTGGCTAGAACTTCTAATACCATGTTGAATAGAAGTGGTGAAAATGGGCATCCTTGTCTTGTCCCTGATCTTAGAGAAAAAGGTTTCAGTCTTTCACCCTTGAAAATGATGTTGTCTTTGGATTTCTATATATGGCTTTTATTATGTTGAAGTAGTTTCCTTTTACTCTGAGTGTTTTTTTAGTGGTTTTAGCATGAAAGCATGTTGAGTTTTGTTAAATGTTTTTTCTGCATCCATTGAGATGATCATGTGTTTTCTTCCTTCATTCTGTTAATGTGGTTTATTACATTAATTCATTTTCATATATTGAAACATCCTTGTATTCCAGGAATAAATCCCACTTAAAAATGCTGTATAATCCTTTTAATATGTTGATGAATTTAGTTTATTACTATTTTATGGAGGATTTTTATATCAATATTCATCAAAGATATTGACCTATAGTTTTCTTTTGTCTTAGTGTCTTTGGCTTTGATATCAGGGTAGTGCTAATCCCATAGGATGACTTTAGAGGTATTTTCTCCTCTTCAACTTTTTGAAAGAGCTTGAAAATTATTGGTGTTAGTTAATTAAAAAAAAGTCTTTGGGCCCAGGAATAAATTCAGCATAAAATAAATATAAATAAATATTTTTTAAAAATATGAAAAAGTTTTTTACTAAAAAAATTTAAAAATTTAGCAAGTACATCACTTATCACTTTGTTTCTAAAAAGTTTTTTAACCTACTAGTAAGCATGAACAAATTGTTAGAATTAAAATGACTCAAGTGTTAATTTTCTTCATTGCAAGTTTTCTGACAGAAGTATATGATGCCATCATATATGACATCTTTTATGAAAAAATGGTCATTTTTTGTAGTATTTGAGAATATTATGAATTTTCCCAGTGGCCTCTGACAATACTCTGATATGCAAAGTTATCTTTTCAACATGTATGTCTCATCATCATCCTTACCAAATTAACAAACTCAGGTGCTAATTAATCAACTACTTTTCATATGATTCAGGTTCTCCACCACCAACTCCCCTAAGCATCAGGAAATTCTACAACTTCTGCAAGATTAACGATTTTACCTTACACTGTATATATCTCATGTGGTTTAAAACATCCAAAAATCGTTGATAAACTGACCCTGCCCACATTAAAGCATTGTGAATTATAAAAGATGGTCTCTGTTAAGTGGGAAGGGATTTCAGGTTGAACTTAATTTTATAAGTGGTCAATTTATTACAGTGTACTGTTCTGTTATGTATTTCACTTCTTTTCTAAAAAAAACTGATAGTTGAGGGGACTTAGATAATAAAAATTTGAGAAAATAAGGAACTGATACACACTGTAAGCTTCAAATGTTTTCAAGCATAAGATACAATAAGAACTAAAACTACGAAATGACGACGGAAATAGAGATAAGGGGATGAAGTTGCAAAACTGAATCTATAACAATATCTCAATGGCTAGCTTTGTGGTGCCAAGAAGGTGGTGAAGTCAAAGAATTCATAAAGATGATAATAAACACACTACAAAGAAAAAAGACTGAAATTTTCATAGAGAGAATTTTTACAGTGATATGACAGATAGAGAACAGGGAAGAGAAGTTTGAGTGAGAGACTATCTGCTTCTTAAATTATTTCCACTGTAGAGAACAACAAACCAATTTGCTGAAATCTTTATTCTCCTCTATGACCCTATCTTTACCTGCAAAATCTCAGCCCTGAATTGATGTCACAGTCCAGCTTTTCCATCCCTGGAGAACAGAGCAATTTATCTCATATGAAACCTCAAGAGCTCAGGCTGTGAAACAAGGCCGGCCATCCATTCTCACAGAGGAGCCAACTGGAGGTAGGATTTTTGGTTCTGAATTCAGCTAAATATCTTCAAAGAATTGTATCTGGCCTTCCTTATTCAGGGCTATCAGTGAAGTGCTGGCTGGTTTTCAGAGAAGAGCAATTCACAGTCAATGGAGACATTTTCTGTTGAGCTCTCTAGAGAAGGCTGTGGGGCTTGTTAGTAAGAGTTGGTTTCTATGAGGATTATACTTTTTTATTTTATTCAGAGATTTATAAAGAAATTTACATGGTAAGAATTATTATCAACAAAATACGTTGTCTATTCTCTGGTCATTTAAGCAAAATCTTTCTCTCAGGGCCAACCCATGGACAAAGCCCAGATTTAATCTCTAAGAGTCTGCTAGGCACTCTGTGGTCCATGGGAAGCCCTCAAGTTGGCAGCCTGTTTCCTTGTGTGCTGTCCTGGTGTTCAATCTTCCATCTCTTCCCGGTACAACTAGACAGATGCCTATGAGATCATCAAGGGACTTGACATTGGAGAAATGTACTTTTCATTATCTTTAGACTTCTACACTTTTCAAAAAAACTCTCAGCATTTCCAGTAATTGTGCAGCAGTTTACCCAACACTAATGTTCTCACTATTATAAGTTAAAACAAATAAATTTTGAAAAGGAAAAAGTGATCTTTGCAATTTTGTACAGAATCTATATAATGGGTGCATCCTTATAAATGGAGGTGATGGTGCTCAGGGCAAGCTACGCCATTGGGCACCACCTTGGTGTGTGTATTGTTTCGAGCTGAAGACAATAAGGACTCAGAGAACTCAGGAAGAATATTTGAATTTCCCCTCCCAAACTGACTAAAGAATTTAAAACAAAAAATCTGTTTCAGGAAGGAGTTATTATCATGATGGTTGTAAAGATAACATGGGATAGAGGTTACAATAGGGAAGGCACCAAGCCCCTTTTATCAAAAACTCTATCTCTCCCTGACCACATTACCTATAGACGACCCTGAGAAGAGTTGTCAGGCAAACATTTGCATTTCTATCTCCATGTGAGTTGTCTTCTTGCCCTCTGTGGTCCTAGACCACTACCCACCCCCAACACCTTCCTTCTCTTTAGCTACAATATTTAAGCGGGCAGCTTAGACAGAGGGACGAGTTGTTCATTTCTGAGTTTCTCCCATGTATACATGTTATTAAACTTGGTATTATTTTCTCCTGCTAACCTGTCTTGTTAATTATTTGGCCATCCATGAGAAACTTAAGAAAAAGGAAGAGGAAGATTCTCTCACTCCCTCAACTGTTTTTGCGCCCAATGTGGGGCTACACTGGCTGACAAGTTGCATTCTCTGGCTGGAAGAAATGCCTTCTCCCTGGATTACTGCAGGGGATGAAATACGGGGACCCCTGAGGAAAGCCGGCAAAATGTAAGACTTCTTACCATGTCTGCCTCCCGGAATCTCTACCTGTGGAGTCCGGTGGAAGGAAGTGGTGAGAAATTTATTCTCTCGAAATTTAGATTGGCAGGAGAAAATATTTGGGAAACTAGTTTCTTGTGCTTTATTGACGCTGGTAAATTTGGTAGAGTACTCTTGGTTTTGATCTTGATCCATTTTCCTCCCAGAGATAGTCTCTGTTTTTCTCTTTTGTCTCTGTCTTTTGTATCATGTGTCATAAGAAGGAAATACCTTAGGGTAGGACGTAGGCATAGGTCCTATGAGCCTACTGTCCGGGCCGGCCCCACAGAATGGTGAGTTTGTGGGTCTCACAAGACTGGGGTCTATTTAGACAAACTTTGCTGTGGGTTAATATGCACATGAAGTGAAGGCCATTGCCAAGAGCATCTGGAAAGCCAAAAAGGCCGCAAATTTGGTGGGCACGGGTCGAGCAGTTAAGAGCCATTAGGGCTCTCGCCACTTTCAGAAGACTCCCGTGACAGGATAAATTGAGTCACGGAACGGGGTAGATGACACAGGTCCCCCGTGACTGCAAGAAAATGTCCATGCAACGACGAGGTACTCTGTAAAGCACACAATCCCCAACCCCGTGGCACCTCCCCCCCCAGGTATTATTCTGACTCCAAGATTCCTAAGACGTGGTTAAAGCTGTCATTGTGCACATAAGAAAAAAACCAGATGAGGTTTTTCCTTCTGTCTTGTTCTGTGTCCTGAGAAAACTTGGCTTTGTGACCAGTGAGAATATTCTCCTTGGTCTCCACCATACGGAAGGTGCATTTAGCGAGGTGCCCCTTGGTGGCCAGTTGAGTAGACTGGGGTTCTGAACTGTCTCTTTGTCTGGCTGTGCCAAGCTTTCAGGGGAGTTTGTCATAAAGGGCCCAGTCCATAAGGACTTTTGTTGTCTTAACCTTCGTTGCTTGTTAGTGCTGGAAAAATCCCATTCCAGTATTGCCTGCCCGGTGTCACAGATTAGCGGGTCTGTGACTGGAAGCGTCCCACACTATTGTGGGAGACCGGAGACACCGTTTTCACTACACCATCCTTACCGCCTGTGCAACGAAGGTCTTTACTTTCTCTGAATATCTTTGGGAGTGAATTCTGTGGATCATGGGGGCTACATCATCTGCGCCCTCACCAGGGACGCCTCTTGCGTCCATGGTAAAGATTTATTCTAAGCATGGGAAAGTTACCACCGGGTCTTTCCTTAAAAAGGCTTATTGGATCGAGTCACTATTGGAATAAATACACAAATGAAGATCCTACTCGTCAATGGCCCGACGACAGATCCTTTGAATTGGAAAACTTCTAAATTGGGGGAAAAAATATGTTTTGAGAGCTCTCAGGCAATTGTTTAATTGGTACCTTAAAAAAGGCCAGAAAAAGGAAGGGAAAAATTTAAATAGCCTTAAGACCTTGACTCAGGTTAGAATTGAATTGAGAACATGTAAAAGGGTAAGTGTTGATAAGATTACAAAGGTTAGAATGTTTGAGCTAATTTTATATAAAGAGGTTACATCAACTTTGCCTGTGTATGTTTTAAAATGTCTGACTGGGAATGCTTCCCTTGCCCAAAATTAGAAGACCATCACCTATTGATAAAAATCTTAATGATAACTATGTTTAAAGGTATAAGAGGTGATGAAATTTACATAAAATTTTGTACAAAAAACTGATGTTATTTCTATTACAGAACTGGTTACCAAAAATAGTAATTTAAATGATGGCTAATTTTATCTAATGTCTTATGAAGTCTTATAAGCAATCTAAATAATTATTGGGAACAAGTAACTAAATAGTTGTGAAAAAGATGAATGTTGGGTGAACTTTAAATAATAATTATGTGTTATGGTGGTTACAGCTTCCAAAATCTTTTTGATGACTTAAAACTTTAGAGCTTTGCTAAATTTTGTGATAAAATTTCACTGAGTATCATCATTTCCAAATAAGATAAGATATTAGACATTGATTACTAAACTTACGTTTGTTACGTTTGCCTTTTCATTACAGGAAAACTAAAAGGTGTTTTGGGTCTATTGGTAAACATGCGTTTTATTAAAAGATTGTACTATAAAGTAACATATTTCTAGAGGTTATGAAGTGTTTATAAATTTTCCAAGCCACAATATACTAATGTAAAGAAAGTTTATGAAGGTTTACTTAGTTTTTACTTACAAATTGGGGTTTCTAAGAGTTAAAATTTCTAATTAGTATATGTGATTGAAGCTACTAAATATTAAGAAAAAATATGTCTGTGTACAAGGAAAGTAAGATGTATAAAGAAGGAACTAAGAATGGAAATATTTTATTTGATTGATTAAGAAAGATAAATTTGTCTTCAAGTACTAGGAGGGAAAAGAAAGACATGGGACAAATTCTGGTTTGTGGAAGAGGAATTCTGGAAAAGGAGTTTTTGTATGGTCAAGTTGGCTAAGATTGAAATGAATTTAATAAATTAAATGAATTTTAATATCAGAAGGAAGCTGGTACAAAATTATAATTTGGTCTTCTTTATCTTAAAAGGATAATTTTCTTGAACTTGATAAAGAGGTTATAAAAGATGTTTCTTTACCTTTGGGTAAGTCTACCTAAAAGACAGGAAAAAAAAAACTGTTAAAATTATTTCCTGTGTTCAAAAGACTGAGGTCTCTCTATTAAGGTTTTTGGACTGTTAATGCTCTCTTTGCTTTAAACTTTTCTATTTTTGACAAGCTCCCCAAAATTCATATCTTAAATAAAGTCATTTTTTACTTTTTGTCTTTGAGAATTTTCAAAGGGCCCTGGAACTTCTCAAAGAATTTTGCTCTCTTCCTATAAGGGGAAAGATACTAAATTTACTAGGCTTATTCAGTATGTTAAATTACATGGAAAGCATTGTCAGACAAATGATGATAAGTCTGCTTAGGTGCTATTATGTGGGCAAATGTTATTACATAGGTGTTTTAAAATTGTATAACATTACTGAAATTCTGATCTGTCCTGATTATCAGTCATAATTCTGGTTATTATTATTTTAAAGTGTTGTATGTCACAAAATTAACCAAATTTCTCTGTCAATTGCCATTTTGAGGTCTTGTTGTTTACAGACATTTCTTTGCTCTAATGCTTTTGCAAAATATTTCAACTTCAGAAAAATTCATGGAAAGGACTCTGACATTTACACTGGAGTACAGGTTTCTGACAAACTTTCTGATCATAAAACTGAACTTGGTAAGAAATTACAGAAATCTGATGGAAAGACTGATAACTTCCTGAAGCTGCTAACAGAAAGACTGGGATCAAGAATGGATTACACAGGACTGAATGAACTGATAAGGATAATTATAATTTTTATGATTTTTTATTTGAAGTATTGCTGAATTTTTAATGTTTTGTTTTTTTCAGAGTTAAGGAAAACTTTTTCTCTTTTCTCCTGAGCTAGCTATGACTTATAACAATGTGGTAAATGATATTTTTGTAAGTAAAATTGAAATATTTATCTTTTTCTCTCTATCTGATCCCTCGAATTTGGAAACCCTTAGTAAGTGAGTATTGTTGTTTTCATGGCAATATAGTTATTTGCATAAGTTCAATAAGAATCTGTTCTCCTTATAACAGAACACAATTGGAAACACTGGTTATATTACCAAAGCTTTGACTGGAACATCATATTTGTGATATAACCATACAGCTTTTGAGGAATGAAGATTGGACTTTATGGAATAAAGCCACGTGGAAACACTGGCCTGGTACCTTATGTTCCAAGCAGCACTTACCAGGATAAGTAAAGAATGTCACTTATCTGGCAAACACAAGGAACCTCGAAATATTTTGGGGGAACCTAGGAAGAAAGGAATTCACCCAAATCTGTAGGTATTACAGGCAAAGTCTGATGACAAAATCCTTGGCTTGGCTTTTCTGGCCTGGAGAGGCCTTTAAAGTTCAATCTGAGAGTCCTTATAAAAAGTTCCAGCAAGTCAAATTTAAAAGAGCCTATGTGATCAATTGCTATTCTTGCTGTACTTATGTAAATAATTAGGCCAACACTATTGGAACTAGGCTTATTTTGTAAACTAGTTTTAATTTGTCTATCTTTGATAAAAATGAGGGTGATCTTAGAAAGAAACATTATATTTCAGTAAAAACTATAGTGTACATTTGCGGATATTAGATCCTAGTTTTGTTAATTGTCTGCTAAGGTTTTTGTTTTATATATGTTGACTGGACTGGATCCTGATTTCTTCTAGTCTCCTAAAATATCTGGCTACAGATGTCCAAACTAAGGTTTTTCATTTTTTCCATCATTTTCATTTGGAATCACTAAAAACTGAACCTGCCCTTTTTCCTGAAGCCTTACAAACTAAAGCTGATGGACTTGATATAAACTTAAGAGATTACCCGGTGATATCATCAGAGACATTTTAAACTGCAAAAGATGCTTTGATGCTGACATCTAAAAATCTTCTTAACTAGCTGTCCCCTATACTCAGAAACTGCTTTACAACTTGCTCTAACCATTAACCTTGTTTTTCTTTCGTTTACATAGAAATGCTTCCATTAAATACTTGATTGCTTGCTTCCACAATATATGTGTAACCTTGAGAGCCCACCTACATCACCACTGTCAGGGGAAGAGGGAGAATCTCCCTCTGCCCTTTTCCTTAAGGTTCTTATGACTGGCCAAATAATTAACAAGACAGGGTAGCAAGAGAAAATAATACCAAGTTTAATAACATGTATACATGGGAGAAAGCAGGGACACTGCGTTTCTCAACACAATAGCAGATTCTCGTCTTAAATACCATGTCCAACCAAAGACAAGGAGGATGTTGGGCGTGGGAGTGTTAGTTACAGGAGATTATCACTAAAGCACTGTAAACAAGAGTAAGATTTATTATACAGTTTTAAGGCCTCACCTTCTACATTGATAAGTCTCTAGAAATGAGGTCGTCCCTCCTCTTCCCAATACAGAGAGGGAGATACCTTTACAAATGGAGACTTCCCTTGTAAATGATTGTCTGGTAACTCCTTGCAGGGCCATCCAGAGCCTGTGGCCAGAGAGACAGATCTTCCGATAAGATGGGCTTGTTGGTGCCTTTTCTATTGTAACCTCTATCCTACATTATCTGTATAGCCATCATGATAATAACTCCTTCCTGAAACAGATATTTTGTTTTAAATTCTTTAGGCAGTTTGGGAGGGGAAACTCAAATATTCTTCCTGAGTTCTCTGAGTCCTTATTGTCTTCAGCTGGAAATAATCCGCATACCAGAGTGGTGCTTCCTGGGGTAGCTTGCCCTGAGCACCATCAGTTCCCTCCTCTGAAACTTCCTTAGAAGTTTCACATGTTTAAAGCTGAGCTGGTAACTGTGGAGAAAGAAATCGTGTTAGTATCCGAGTGATAAGAAGTCTGCAAAGAGAGAAAAGAACGCAGATTAGAATGAGGATGAACAAGCAGAAAAGAACAAATCGGAGCACATTTCCCCACACTCCATTAAACCAGTCCGCCAATCCTGGAAATAAGACAGTCCAATAAAATGTGTGAGCTTCGTTTATCTGATGAAAAATGTCAATCTTCTCTTTTAATAGATTTAAGTTAGATATTACTTGACGTGTTTGATTCCCATAAAAGCAACATTTTTCTCCAATGATTGCACATGCTCCTCCTTGCTGGGCAGTGAGTACATCCAGAGCACGTCAATTTTGGAGCACCACAGATGCTAGGCTGTTAATCTCTGACTGGAGTATGTTCAAGGTTTGCATGGTGGTGTTGAACTCTTGCCCCATTACCATAGAGAGATTTAAGATTGCCCTTTCCAACTCATAATCTCCAAAGCTGGGGAATAGGACTCTCAAGGCTCAAAAGAACTTGGAGTTGTGATATACAAGTGGATTTTCCACGATTTCTCAACTGACACGTTTATGTGGCACAACCTTATGAACAAACTAACCCAAGTTTGTAATTTGGCTGGCATTTCAGGTGGAGTGTTTGGTGACAGAAGGAGCCAGGTATCCAAGTCTGCATCGTCCTGACCAATTAGGTGGGAATCCTTTATACACTTTGTTGCCGCATAAAATGAAAAGACCGGTGTAGTTTAAAGACAAGGTTAGAATTGAGTCTGTAGTTTCCAGGATCTGGACTATTTCATGATCTGTGCCACTTGCACTGTTACTACCTAAACATCTCCATTTCCCATGAGCTCCTGTCAGTCTGCGAGAACAGAACAGATTGCAGAATAGCTGGTACAAGAGGCCTGTAGTCTGATTTTGGCAGCTATAAAGCCTGGTCTTGTCACCTGACCAGGTGAGTCCAGATTTTTGATCCACCCATGTATAGTCTGTGGCATTGGGCAGCTTAAACATGCGGATAGCTGCGATACCCCAAGTTGCACACGGGTGGCTCGTAAGCCATCCAGAGCACTTGGTGATTTGGCAAATGTCTGTGCCAGAGGGAGTAGTGATAGAGTCACTTACAATTCCCTTGAGAGTTCTGAAGATGCCACCTGCGGAATCAAACCACAGAGTTTGACTGCAATATTGTCTCGGTATGTCACCCAGGAAAGGTCCAGCGCCATGTTTACTTTCAATCCAGAGGGAAAAACTTTCACTTATTGCTTGTACTTGGGAAAGGGACAGTCCTTGACCTTCTAAGTAGTCTTTCTGGGGCCCAAGTGACTCACCAGGAGACGAAGCAGAGTGAAGTTTCCCTTGTTGCAGATACCATATTCTGTTATTCATCCATCTTCCGTACTTAGTCCACCAGGTGTTCATATCAGCAGGAACAAAGACTAGTTCAGGTTCTTTTGCACTATCTAGCTGTTGACATAACCAACAGTAAGATTGATTAGTTAGCGTGGCTAGGGCTTGGTAAACTGGCATAAGGGGGTGTTTGGTCTGTGCCCGACCTGTTGAAAAGGAGAGGGTTAGTAAAAGCAAGACACGGATCGGAAAAGAGCCCATAGCGGAGACTTAGAGAGGGGAAGAGGGACAGATAGAGACGAGCACTCTCCAGTCAGCTTTCTAATAAATGATAAAAAAATATATATATATATATATCTCCACTAATAGTTTGTGTGTGTGAGTGTGTATATATATCCTGAGTTTTAAAGCAAGGGGTCCTCCCCCTTGGGTCAAAGTAGGTTTTCTTGATCCGTGATCTTGGGAAAAGCTGTCTACTTCGTGATGTCGGCTGCTTCTGGGGCCTGGGTTTTGGCCCTCGAAATCCTTAGTTTAAGGTCACCTGTGGCGATTATCTCTCAGTTGTCTTGAGAGCGATGTTCTGGGTCTATTTTGGTGTGGCTTGCATGGATCCAGGAAGATTTTTTTTTTATTTTGATGGCAGTGCAGGTCGTCGGTAAGACTTCATAAGGTCCTTCCCAGCGAGGTGACAGTGCGTGTTTTCTTCTAAAGACCTTGATGTACACCCAGTCTCCTGGTCAAAAGGGATGGCAAGGCTTGTCAGAAGGTGGGGGTCACGCCTCTTTTACCTGTTGACGATATGCTTCAAGTATACTAGTTAATTTTTGTATATAACTACTCATAGCATCAAATTGTTCACTTAAGTTCCCATAATATTCATTTAATCCAGGAATTGAAGGTTTAGAGACGCCAGTAGGCATCGGACGTCCAAAAACTATTTCAAAAGGAGTCAGTCCATGCCTTTTATTTGGAGTATTCTGAATCTTCATAAGGGCCAAGGGCAGAGCTTCTGGCCATTTAAGTCCAGTTTCTTGACAGACTTTTCCTAGAGTTCTTTTTATATCTAGATTTTTATGTTCCACTTGCCCTGATGACTGAGGGTGATATGGGGTATGAAATTTTAATGAATACCCCAGAGTTTTTGCAAGCAAGTGGTTTATCTCTGCTGTAAAATGAGTTCCTTGGTCTGATTCAATCTATAAAGGAATGCCAAAGCGAGGAATAACTTCAGTTATTAATTTCTTTACCACTGTTGTGGCATCTGCATGTCTGGTCGGATAGCATTCAGTCCACCTACTAAACATGCAGACAATAACCAAACAGTGAGAGTAACCTAAAGCTGAGGGCAAGTCCATAAAATCCATTTGGAGTGCTGCAAAAGGCAGCGTGGGCCTGGGAGGACTTCCTGGATCACACCGATTTCTCCCAGAAACTTGGTAAGATTTGCAAGTTGTGCACTGGGAGGTGATTTCGTCAGAAATTTTATGGCTGCCAGGGCAAAACCAATTGTTTTTTAGTTCTTTAGCTATCCCCCGTTTGCACATATGTCCCATTTGGTGGGAGATAAGTGCAAGCCAAAAAGTCAAAAGAAAAGGAGCTACTGGAAGTCCATTTGGTCCAATGTATAATCCATCTGATAATTGTTTGGCACCCTTTTGTATCCAATTGTCTTTTTCAGATGGTGGGGCATTTGTCTGATAGTTAATAACATCAGTCAGGGATAAAGGCAGGTTTAAAAATTGGGTGGAAAACGGATAAGGGGGTCCCTAGTGAGCTGCATGTTTAGCAGCTCTGTCAGCCCTGTCATTCCCTAAAGATATGACATCAGTCTCCTTAGTATGGGATGAACAATGAACAATGGCAATTTTTGAAGGAAAGTGAATAGCTTGTAATAAGGCTGTAATTAAGTGTCCATTAGCAATGGGAGTTCTTGCAGAGGTTAAGAATCTACGGGATTTCCAAATTGTGCCAACAACATGGCAGACTCCAAAAGCCTATTTGCTGTCTGTGTAAATAGTGGCAGTTTTTTCTTTTGCTAATGTGCAGGCCCTAGTAAGAGCTATGAGTTCAGCAGCTTGGGCTGATCTTATGGTGAGCAAAGAATAAGCTTCAAGAGTTTCATGTGGGGAAACTATGGCATAAACAGTTATAATGCTTCCCCGGGAATTTCGTTTACAGGAGCCGTCACAAAACAGAAGTAAGTCTGGATTGTCTAAAGGGATGTCTGAGAGATCCTCTTGTGGCTTTGAGACCGTTTCTATAGTTGCAAGGCAATCATGTGGAATGGAATGGGGCTCTCCATCATCAGGAAGGGGCAGTAAAGTAGCTGGATTTAAAGTGTTGCAACGAGTACGCTCTTCGACATCGGTCTTAGCAACATCTTTTCAAACACCACATCTGACCGGGCAAGAGAAACAATAGAAAAAATAAACAAATGGGACTACATCAAACTAAAAAGCTTCTGCACAGCAAAGGAAACCATCAACAAAACGAAAAGACAACCTAACAATTGGGAGACGATATTTGCAAACCATACATCTGATAAGGGCTTAATCTCCAAAATATATAAAGAACTCATGCATCTCAACAACAAAAAAACTAACAACCCAATTAAAAAATGGGCAAAAGACCTCAACAGACATTTCTCCAAAGAAGATATACAGATGGCCAACAGACACATGAAAAGATGTTCAAAATCACTAAGTATCAGGGAAATGCAAATCAAAACTACAATGAGATATCACCTCACGCCCGTCAGAATGGCTATAATTAACAAGACAGGAAACAACATGTGTTGGAGAGGATGTGGAGAGAAGGGAACTCTCATAGACTGCTGGTGGGAGTGCAAACTGGTGCAGCCACTATGGAAAACAGTATGGAGATTCCTCAAAAAAGCAAGAATAGAACTACTATATGATCCAGCTAGTCCACTGTTGGGTATTTATCCAAAGAACTTGAAAACACCAATTTGCAAAGGTACATGCACCCCTGTGTTCATTGTAGCGTTATTCACGATAGCCAAGACTTGGAAGCAACCTAAGTGCCCATCAAGGGACTAATGGATAAAGAAGCTGTGGTATATATACACAATGGAATACTACTCAGCCATAAGAAACGATGAAATCCAGCCATTTGTGACAACATGGATGGACATGGAGGGTATAATGCAAAGTGAAATAAGTCAGAGGGAGAAGGTCAAATACCGTATGATTTCCTTAATTAAGCAGTAGATAATAACAACAATAAACAAACACATAGGGACAGAGATTGGATTGGTGGTTAACAGAGGGGAAGGGGGGAGGGAGGAGGGTGAAAGGGATAATTCGGTACATGTTTGTGGTGATGGGTTGTAATTAGTATTTTGCTGGTGAATATGATGTAATCTATGCAGAAACAGAAGTACAATGATGTACACCTGAAATTTTTACAATATTATAAACCAATGTTACTGCAATAAACAAAAAAATAAATAAATAAATAATAAATAAATAAATAAAAATAAATAAATAAATAAATAAAGTGTTGCAAAGATGTAAGATGATGGAAGGGTTAGTTAAAAGAGCCTGCTCATAGGTGGTCTGTCGCCGTGTAGAGAGGTGTTGTGTCCTATGAACTTGCAAAATAGCTGACACAGAATGTGGGACATAGAGGTGAATGGGAGAGCCTAATGTAAGAGTACTGACCTTATCAATCAGGGTGGCAGCTGCAGCCATCGCACGTAAGCATGGGGGCATGCCTGATGCCACAGGGTCTAGTTGGCATGAGAAATATCTTATAGGATGTATTTGAGAGGCAAAAGATTGCCCTAGAAAGCCTGTAGCAATTTCATTATTTTCATGACAGTATAGATGAAAAGGCTTGTCAAAATTAGGTAAACCAAGAGCAGGAGGCATGGACAAAGCTATTTTTAAGGCCTCAAAGGAGTTTAATGCCTCTGAGGACCAGGAAATAGGCTCTGGGGCGATATTTGGGAGAAGAGAATACAGAGGTTTAGCAAGGGCTGCAAAATTAGGAATCCGTTGGCAGCAGTAACCAGCAGCTCCTAGAAATTTACGTAGCTGTTTCTTTGTTTTGGGGAGACGGATGGATAAAATTGACTCAAGGCGTTTGGGGGTTAGCTTTTGAATGCCTTGAGATATCTCATGCCCTAAGTAGGTAACAGTCATTTGCACCCACTGAAGTTTAGACCTGGAGGCTTTATGGCCTCGTTCAGCTAGGGCTTTCAGGAGAATGAGAGAATCTGTAAGAGCCCCCTGCTTAGTTGGATTACAGAGTAAAAAGTCATCAACATATTGAACAAGAGTGGACCTTTGAGTAAAGACTACAGAATCCAAGTCAGGTTTAAGGACCTGGGAAAATATTGAGAGGTCTCACAATATCCCTGAGGTATTCCAGTCCATGTTAATTGTCTCCCTTTAAATGTAAATGTGAAAAGAAATTGTGAGTCAGGGTGTAATGGGATTGAAAAGAAAGCTGAGCAGAGGTCAACTACTGTAAGGCAGGCTGCATCAGCAGATATTGAGGTCAGGATGGCAGCTGGATTAGGGACCACAGGATGCCGAGGAATTACAAAAGAGTTTATGGCTCTGAGGTCTTGTACAAATCTATAGATTTGGTTCCCGTCTGAGTCAAATTTGCCTTCCTTTTTTACTGGCAAGATTGGAGTGGTACAGGGCGAGGAAGTAAAAGCTAGTACACCCTCTTGCAAAAGGGAGTCTATTATGGGTTGAATTCCTCGCTCGGCATCTCTGGAGAGCGGGTATTGGGCTACTGATGGAAAAGGTTTATTTTTTTTCCAAGTAACGTGCACGGGCTCAGCACTAAGCAACAATCCTACCTCATTTGCATGTGTAGCCCAAAGACTGGTTGGGACATTCTTTAAAGACTCATCTTCCTCAGAAGGATTTAAATCAGGACAAGTTTCCATCATGGAAAGTAGGAGACTTGGGGCTTGGTCAGAAGGCAAGGAGATAAAAACACTTTTTTCATTACAATTTATAGTGGCATTGAATTTACATAACAAATCTCGGCCAAAGAGGTTTGCTGGTGAACAGTCAGAAACTAAAATAGCATGATGAGTGTTAAGGGGGTCTAAATATATTGGAGTGGGCTTAGGTATGGGCAATGAAGTAGGCTGTCCAGAGACTCTAACAGCTTGATAGAATCAGAGGTAACAGGTAGAGATAAATCTTTTGAACGGATAGTAGAGAATGTCGCACCAGTGTCAATTAAGAAATCCAGTTTCCGATCCTCTATTTTAAGTTTAAATGTAGGCTCAGGGGTGCGACTAAGGATCGGCTGACCCCATCATTTGAGGGAGAAATGTCCCTCAGGTAGAGAAAAATGAGCCTTTTGGGGGTGCTGCAGCCAAGCGGGAAAATTTTTTAAACTTTCCCTTCTCTTAAGAGCGCCACATGCCCTTTTCCAGTGCCATGGTTTCTTGCAATACCTACAATTGTCCGAAGGCAAATAGGGAGACCTCTGAGTGGGCTTTAGTTTACTTTCAGGGTTGAATTTTTGCTTTTCAAAAGATTCAATTTGCAAAGCAAGAAGAGTTGTCTTTAATTCTTTTTTTTTTTTTTGCTTTCTTGCTGACAATTTTCAAAGAATTGTGTGTAGCAACCTCCATTATTACACTTAATGGTTGTCCTGCCCAACCAACCACACTGTTTTGAATTTGTTTCTTTATATCAGGAAGAAAATTTCCAACTAAAGCAGAAATTAGGAGATTCTTATGCTCTGGAGCTTCCAGACTCAATGCAGTGTGTCTTTGGAAAGTCTGAATAAACCGTTCAACAAAAGCTTTATGTTGTTCCCCCTCGTTCTGAGTGCATAATTCAATTTTTGACCGATTAAGTTTAGGAGGAAACGCCTCTAGAATCGCTCTTATTAAACCTTGAATATCAGCCTGTAGCTGTGCCACTTCCTGGTCATCTGCAGGAGGGCCTGGGAGAGGGTCTGGCCATCTATTTCCTCTATGAGGGGGGTTTTTCCTAGGGGGCCGTCTGGCCTGTCTGATAACTACAGTGTAGTCATGGGATGGAAGAACGCCCTTTAGCAGCCAGTCAAGGTCTCGGTGGGTGGGGCTATGAATAGCCACTAATCTTTCTAATTCTTCTCTAAATTTAGTAGGGTCTTCTGACAATGGAGGAGGGAGAGCTTTATAATTTAAGAGATCAGCTGCTATCCAGGAGACATGAACTCTCTGCAGCGGAGGTCCAGGATACATCCTCAATGGATACTGCATAGGAATGTCTGAAGCTGACAGAGCCTGATTACAGAGCCCTGGAAAGTAAGAGGAGTTGTAAGACACAGCAAAACGAAACTTCTTGCCGTTCCTGGGTGTTTCTACTAAATTTATTTCTTGGTTTTCAGCATTTACACAAGTGACCTGTATGCCCCTTGCTTGGAGGTCAGGCCTAAGCGCCCCCTGTAAGTCTTTAACAGTGAGAGAAGTTAAAACAAGCAGCTGAATGCCCTTCGGAGAAGTTGGAGTCCTGGGACCTAAGAGAACTGGTTGAGGAGGTGGCTGAGGAGATAAGTCTTGAGGGGGAGGATTTGGCACAGGGGTCCAGAAATCCAAAAGATCTTCTGGGGAGTCAGGGACAGGGAGTTGGAGATATAAGGGAGTGTAGGAGGGAGGAGACAGGGAATTTTCAGTAAATTTGACTTTCAATCTTTGTTCTAACTCCGACTTTTGTTCTTTCATTTTATTAAGAGATTCCCTAAGGCTAGCCGTTATACTTTTCTGAGTTTTCTTTTCAATTTGATCTTCCCATAAATACCAATAAGGCAGCTGCTTGGGATGAGTCAAATTTCCATAGAAAGAAAAAGGACTGGGTTTTCCAAAGATGCAACAAGAATGATCAAGTCCTGATTCACACCTAGATATCCTGCTCCTGTTCTCCATGAATTGTAAAATTGAAGTTAATTATCTCGTTCATTTGGTCTAAATCTATTGAGTCACTTTGGCACTGAGCCCCTAAACTGGTCCACAGCCTGCTTCAGCAGACACAAAACTCTCTCTCAAGTGGTTGCATTCATGTGCTGTGTAGGTATTGTATTTATTTAGATCTTATTCAACAAAAGATCTTCACTGATTCACTCAAGTCCTTAAGTATCTACTGTGTGCCCAAAGGTCTTGAAATGTTGGGGGTCTGCAAGGAAGACAGATATGTCTAAACAGATAAATTACACTACAGACATAATTTGAATGAAAGAGATATGAATAAACTGCCGTGGGACTCCAGGAAATGAACCCCCATGGGTTGACCTACAACTAAGAGATACAGCTCTGTCCTGGGGCTCTGAGGAGAAAAACAACTACCATGGGGGATGGACAGGCTTTGTACCATCTAAGTAAAGGAAAAGGAAGGGAGAGAAGATAAAGAGAAAACAAGAGAAACGGAAAGGTTTTCATCTTCTGAATGTTTCTGCCACCAACTTTTGGAGCACACTGCTTGCTGATGTCCTTTCTCGCCAGTCTTATCCTTCAGCCGACTTCTAGAGACTTCAACAATTCGATTGTAACGAGCTGGGCTCCTCCGTGCAGACAATGCCAACTATGGAGGGAGCCAGGAGGGGAGCCAAAGATTCACAGGACTCTGCAGCCCTTCTGCAGCTCACTGGTGGAGAGCGGCACCGAGGCTTCACCTTGGCCTCTGTCTCCAAGTTCACAGAAAGGAGGGTCGGTTCCTTCCTTGCTAGATGAGCGTGGAGAGAAACCTCCTTCACAGAAGGGATGATGGAAAAATTAAAGTGAGAGCCATGAAAAAGGCAGAGGAGGTAGCACCATGAATCTGAAGTAACTGGACATGTGAATTAGTAACCAGTAGGAAGAAGAGCTGAAGAGAAAAAAATAAAGGCAAAAAACCAGTTCTCAATTTTCTAAGATGGAAATGCAAGTCTTTCTTCTTTCAAAAGAAAAAAGTCATTGAACCCATTCCTTTAAAATAAAATTCAAAGGGGCCACATGTTGCACAGCATGGTTTGAACCATGATGTCGCTACACAATCATGTGTAGCCATCAGTTGTTAAGGGCACTGCAAATTGTTCATTCCTTAACAATTATGTTACTAAAGTTTGCAGTTGATATATATATACATATATATATATATTTTTTTTTTTTTAGAAAAGAGTAGAGTGTGTGCCAATTGCTCATTGTACTATTGACAATGTCACTCTTACAACTGAAAGCATGACTAGGAGAGAGAAGGTGGTGTGACCCTAGATGGCTAGAGTCACAGCAAGAAAAGTTAAGAAAGTGTCATCAGGTCATTTGGACAAAAGAATGCTATATGGCTGTTGGGTTTATAACAGATCCATTGGAGAAAAACAAGTCACTACATTAAACTATTTTCTACTTACCTGCATCACCCTCTCCAAGGACACTTATTTTAAAATGAGACAAGTTATTACATTCAGAATGACCGGCTCTGGCATTTGGAAAAGTACATCAAATAATGAAGTAAAAACTGGGTTACAAACATCCTGGTATCAATTCCAACTACCACCTTTTACCAAACTGAAACTCTAATGGTCACTAATTCACTTGCAATCTAGTGCTCCTCCCATATACAAAATCAACAACTTAAAGTGTCTCATAACTATTTTTAAATTTCCCTTAAATTTTAGAGGATAATGTAAATATATCTCTTGGAAAAGTTGAGAAAGGTGGAGACACTAGGAAAGGAAAAGATGGAAATATTACCCCAATCAATGATGTAAAACACAAGGCATGAACAACTGTTAAGAGAATTCTCTATGACATTGATCAATTCTACTATCTCTACACCTGGCTATTTCCCATCAGTCATTGGATACATAAACAAATAGAATAGTGTATTTCATGGGATCAATTCTTTTAGTTGTGTGCTTTCTCTTTGACCACTACATATGCTTTTATGTGTTTGCTTTATTTTCAGGTGGTGTGACATTAGAACACCTTCACCTCGGCAGATGGTTGCGTTAAGGAACTCTACCTTGGCCTCTGATCAACTGTACTCTGTGTTATGGTCAACTCAGAGCCCTACGTGGATCAGGGTTTCCTACCTCCTCTCTCCCGTGCGTTGTTCATGTCAGGGAGTATAGTCCAGCGAGTGAACAGTAAGCAGTGTTTCCAAAGCATGAGATATTAAAAGGAGGAGACGCAGGGTTGGGTGTGGGCCCCCATTCCGTGCCTCAGTGCAGACAAGAAAGAGGTCAATGCATCCCTAAAGAGACTGGGATAAAAACAGGAGGTTATGAGCACGAGGCTCCCTCTGCAGGCCTTGAGGCAGTGACCTGGAATCAAAGTGCTGACACCGTGGATCATGGTTGGTTTTACAGGGAACTCACGAGGAAGATAAGGACATGAAATAATGATAATTATAAGAAGAGAAACAAACACTGCTACGCAGCCAAGGACTGCACTCTGAATGTAAACAGACAAGAGGTGAACTGTGAGCCCACAGTGCTCCAGTCCCCCTCTGCTGTGGCCTAGAGGGAGGCTCCTGTGGCCTTGGCAATAGGGCTTTAGTTTAAGGATTCAGATGCCCCTTGACCTGGACCCTACAAAAGATTGTCTGTAAGACAACTGGCTCACCAGATCCCCCTGGCTCCCGGACCCCACTTCAGAGGCATCTTCTCCTGCCAAGATATCAACTTCACTTTCAGCCATTTCTGTCCCCCGCTCTGCCTATTCTTTCTGTACTTGGTAACTTCTGTTTACTCAGTTGTACTTCCTCCGCTCTCTGAACTTTGCATGTCAGGACGTTTCAGTGCAGCGTCCCTTAACCGACTCAGAGGCAATCTCATGGTGAACTCCTGGTTTGAGTCAGGAGACATCTTAGGTGTCTGCACTGCCACCTTGACACGTGGTGGATGGGGCCCAGGCCTGGCCCTGCAACCTGGTGCGCGACCTTCCTCCGAGCTCCAGCTCTGCCTGAGCGCCGTCCCCTCCCCGCGCAGCACACGTTTCCTGAGCATCTGCCCGGCTCGGCGGGCGCAGGGCGCTTTCCTGTCGCAAGGCCCTTTGCTTCTTGGCATCAGCCTGGGAAACGCTGGAGGGGTGGCGCCCTCCGCGCATCTCCAGGTAAGTCCTTCCCCTGTCCTGTGTACTCCCTTTGCCACTGTCCGTCGTCATCTCTTCCCTGGCCTTGTCGTGGGCGTTCCCCGCCCCCATCAGCTACTAGGCCACTCAGTCCCTGCTCCAGCCACAGTGAGCTAGATGGTAGCTCTTCCTATTGGCATTCGCTGCCAAAACCCCTGCAGGCGTTCCCCACTGTCTTCCACAGTGCATCCTCCTTCCCGGCTCACCTTGCTCCTCAGTGCTTCATCCACTTGAGCAGAGGGCTCCACTTGTGCTTTCTGATCCCAGCGCTGTTTCAGGCCTCCCTACTTTGCACGCACTGCCTCCAATGCCCTTCAGATGTCTGGCAAACTCCTAGTCATCGTCTAAGGTCCAGCTCAAGCACCTCCTTTGAACTTCTGTGAAGGCAAGAACTTCAGTTCCTTCAGGTTGTCCTCACCAATGTTGTCCTCCTACAGGTTGGCAGGTAGCCAAGAACAAGGGGTGCCCTCCTGAATGAATGACCAGGAGTCTGGGGCCCTGGGTTCTAGTCCTGGTTCTGCAACTGAATAGTTGTCTCCCTTTTCTGGATCTCCTGTCTGAAATGAGGGGACGGGTTAAAACAAAAGTCAATACATGAAATGCATTTTTGTAAATGAATGAGGTGTTTTGACTTTATGGTTTGTAGGATGTCTTGCAGCCGGTTATGATCACTGATGGGCATGGCCAAATACTAGCCCCAAATGCTGAGGGCCAACGCCCTCTGTCTTCCCTCCCTTGCTTCCTTCTCTCTCTTTCTCTTGATATTGCTGGATCCCTAGCAGTAATCCAGTTTTAATCTACTCCCAACACCAGTTCAGATTACTTTGTTGTCCTGGAATGTGCCTTGTATCCAGTCTGAAATGTGTTTTTACTGTTTCCTGGTGAAATGTGGTTGATGTTTTACTGTTCTGTGGGGCTGTTTTGCAGAGAGTGATCAGGGAAAACTGACTGATAAGATATGGTATCCAGGAGACTGCTCCTCGAAGGCCTCCACCTGCAGCAAACGTAATTAACCAAAGCTATGAAGTCAGTAGTCTGCTGAGCTATGAGATCTTTCCTCTGTTTGCACTGAGGTCGTGCTTCCCTTGGACTGCTCCAAATCAGTGAGTGAGACAGGTTTAGATACTCAGGCAGACCTGTTCCTGGGAGGCATGGACTCCTCTGCTGATCTGCTTGTGCTCAAGGACTCCCCAGTGGCATTCCTAAGCCTTCCTTAGACTATACAGCAGTGTAGGACACTTGGACCCATCCTTCCCTCTATCTCCCCCTCATTTAGAGTCAGACTTGCATCATGGCCTGATGGCTCTCCCACTTTGCCAGGCTCCCCCACCCCATTTTCTGTTACAGAAGCATCTCCCCTCGTAAAATCCTTGCCCGTTTAATCCTGTCTTGGTATCCACCTCTCAGAGGACATTTGAGCCAAGGCAGGAAGAAATGAAGAGTGAGTCATTTACACATCCTGAGTAGAGGTTCTAGGCAGAGGCTACCTCAAGTACAGAGGCACAGAGGTGAGAGACTTCTTGGGTGTGTGTGCTGCGAACCAGCCCAAATACCACCAGCTAACCCAAAATAGTCCTGCCCAACTTTTAGGTTGCTTTTGGTAGAGAGGAGAGCCAGCAAAACTTTGCCTTGGTAATGGTTAGCTAAGCCCCACAACCTCATTACCAGGTTATAATGCAAGTGAGTCTCACGTGAAATGTTGTCACATAAGACGACATTTACTTAAAAATATTCCTTAGGAATCAGAGAATGAAAGAACTCGTAAATCCTATTCTGTAAGCTCAGCAAAGTCTCAGCTCTCTGTCCTTTTAGATGAACCCACCAGCCACACGCTTGCAAGATTTTCTTTAGGCAAATAGCACATTCCAGAAACAGAATTTTTGTTTCCTTTTTCACAGCAGTTGGCATTAGGCTTGATAGAGCTGCTTGGAGATCAAACCTCAGGCAGACCTCTTCCTGTGAGGCATGGACCTCGTTCTGCAACCTCCTCTTTTCACTCAAAACTACATTGGAGATACTTTTGTAACAATTTGCTTGGACCTATGCCATTCTTTTTCACTGTTACATGTTAGTATGAGTAAACGACATCTCCTTTGACCGTTCTTCTTTTGGTGTACATTTGGGTTGTTTCTAGTTTTTGCTATTACAGTATTAAAACTCTTGTTTTAATTCTCACGTCAACAAATGTCCCTAATCTATGGAATGCTACGTTTGTTACCTTTTGTGCTTCTCCTTGGTGCTTTTGCTCTTTAGAATGGCCCTCAAACGTAGTGCTGAAGTGTTATGTAGTGTTCGTAAGCACAAGGAGCCTGTGATGGGCCTTTCGTAGAAAATTGTTGTGTTGGATGAGCGTCCTTCAGGCATAAGTTATAGATAGTGCTGTTGGCCTAGAGTTCAACTAATGAATCAACAATCTATATGAAATAAGGTGATTTTCAAGAGACACACATAAGACAAGGTTGTGCATTGAGAGCTTCCCAAACATGTCACGACCAGAGGCTGCAAAAACCTCACCTTGTCCTTCCCCTGGGAGCAGTGGTCCATTCTTGTTCATGCAGTGTCAGTGAAGAATTGACAAAACATAACTCTTCCAAATAAGGAGGGTCAATGGTAACATAATGGAGATATTTTCAAACCTCTCTTTTAAAAACCATATCTACAAAGCAGGTACCTTCTCAACTAACTGTTGGACTGTTGTCTTTACTTTGACAGGACAGAGTTTTTAACAGTATCCACTAGGATGCATATCTTTGATGGCCACTTATAGCAAAAACCTCAGCAAATTTGGGACGGTTGTCTTTTTGCAAAAGACAATGTGTACAGAATACATATATTAACGTCAAGACGGTAGTTACCTCTGGGGAGGAAAGAGAGCGGGAGGAGAATGGTGTCTTCCACTGTGTAATATTTCCTAAAAAACGACATCAATAAGGTGTGCTCTCAGCAAAGAGTAAATGGTTTCTGTTATCCTATTCTCATTCTAAGTATATTTAAAATAAATATGTAACTGGAACTGAGATGAAATAACACTACTGTAATAGATGCTATTTGCTGGAGTGCTCCCACCATCTGATGGACAGCTCATGATGGGTTGGTGATGTCACTGACCCCATCTAAAGGTCAGGACACGTTGTTTACCAGCTGTGGAGCTAGAGAAGGCTCAGTCACCAGCAGCAGAGGCAGAGTTACCTCAACCTACAAAGTTAGAGCCACATAGCACCAGATCCTGCTCCAGCTGTGGACTAATGAGAACTCTGATGCCAGCTCTAGAGCTCAGTTGCGGCCAGCTACAGAACCAGAGCTTCCTCCAGCTCCCACACTTGACCAGCTCCAGAACAGCAGCCATTTCCATCACTAGCTCCCACACCAAGTGCTGGGACACCTCAGATGGGGCCAGGACCTCAGTGACAGGGACATTGTCCAATGCTCAACGAGCACTTGGCTGGTTCCTCCAGGTCCAAGGTGGAGGAGAGCAACGTGAGTTTTGACCCAGAGTCCCCTGATTTCAAGGAAAAGAAGGTGACTGCCCTACTCATTCTCTCTGACAGCCCATTCCCAGTCCCTTCTTGCCCGGAACCAGTGTTTCACATCCACACCCACAAAAGGGCCAAGAAGCCCAGGAGCTGGATGCCAGCCTGGGGTTTCCTCCCGGGTCCAGAAAAATCTGCTGATCATGCCATCCCCCACAGTTATGGAAATCAACCGCCCCCTGGTCCCCGATGGTCTCTGGTTTCATCTTGACCTCCAGCAGCACCTCTTCCTCCTCAGCCTCCACCACACCCGAGGCAGCTTTGGTCACACACAAGCGTTGTGTCTCAGGCTCTTCAACCATAGCTCCTCGCTGGCCCTCTCCGTCCACACGGTGGGCGATGCTGCATCATCCCAGTTCACCTGGAATAAACAACAGCAACGTGGACAGGAGCGTCTTGTTTAGCCCACTGGTGGGACTTGCCCTTGGTCCCATCATTCAGAGCTCTCAGAGCACAGACCTGTCCTGAATGGCTACTTTGACAAGAAGCCCTCTCTGGGCCCTCCAGGCAGCATGCCCAACCTTGGGAGGAGGTAGGCGACCGCCACAGTGCCCACTGTACATGGGAGGAAATGGAGGCAGCCTTCTCATCCTGTTGGTTCTTGGGGATCTGGGCTTGAGTGGAGGTGGATAAGGTGCCCACACCAATCTCCCTCCAAATCTAGGATCTAACCGCCAGAGGCTCTGATGAGACTGCTCGTTCACGTCCAACCAACCTGTAGTGAGGCCCGACTCCTTGCCTGAGTCACGGCCCTGTGTGATCTGGTCAAGACACCGTCCCCAGAGTGCACCCCTCACCGCACCCCACCCTCCCTAGAGCCTTCCTCCCCAAGGACCCTGCCAAGCCCCTGTCCCATTCAGAGCTCCTAGCCTGCAGTGCCGCTCCCCCAAGCCCCCATCCAGGATGGACTCACCTCTGTGCTGGGCTCACAGGCCACCTCCTCAGTCTCCTGTGCTAGCAGAGCCTTTAGGGTCCGATTCACCTGGGGTCAAAGCCACAGCTGGATCACCTCACAGCCCTGTGACAGGCAAGGTCATGCGGTGTCTTCTCAGAGCCTCAGTTTCCTCCATGAAAAATGGGGTCAGTGACTCTGACCTCAGGAGGGTGTGTTGGGATTCAAGCAGGGAGAAGAAGGTGCCCAAAGTGCTTGGACTCAGGAGGTCGCCTGGCTGGGGGAGCCCCAACGCAGGACAAGGCCTCGATGGTCAATGCTGGGCTCAATGCTGGTGAAAATCAAGGATTTCTAATCCCCTGTTCACGTCTAGACTTGTTCACTTAGAGCAGAGTGACCTTGAATGCTGGGATCACTGGTCATCTGTAAAATGGAGTGCAATCACTCAGGACCCAGGGGGCTCCCTAATAACAGTAACTCCCTCTAATAGTTGCCCAGCTGGGCTCCCTTCAGCTCCTCCTACACCCGCCAAGGCTGCAGGCAGGGACTGGCTGGACCTCATGTGGCAGGGAGGGGGTGTAGAGGAGGAGGTAAAAGGGCGGCCTGGCCTTTTCCCTGTCCAGGGCCTTTGTCCACCACTGTCTTCATGTCCGCAGGACCAGCCAAGCATGGAGCTGGACTCTGGGATGCAGTCTTTGGACCAGGACAATGAGGTCGGTGTATATTTAGTAACCCTCAAGTCCCCAGATGTCCAACCTACCAACTGCGCACTGTGTGGCCCACCTGGCTTGTGTGGTGTGTTCCCGGGAAGTAGGGGATGTGAGGGTCACCGAGCAGTAGGCTGGGGGAGGGGACAGACGAAAGCAGCCATGTCAGGGGACCGTTGTGTTACACGTGTGTGCTGCGGGCTGTGTCACCCAGAAGGGCTGTCTGCAGGGTCCCTCTGTGTGCCTGACCATGGACAGGAGGCCTGGTTGCCCCACAGGAGAGAGGCCTGTGAGACCGTGAGGGTATCCCTGCCTCACTCATGCGGGCAGAGATCCCGGGCCATGTCCATGCTCATCGGGGCTGATGTTGCTCCATGTCCAACCCTCACAGGACAGTTGGGAAACTGAGGCCAGGTGAAGCAGGGACAGGCCCTGGGCCCACAAAGTGGGCAGAGTCTAGAGGAGAAGAGAGCATTCCAAGCTCTTAGGCCAGCCTCAACACTTCCAAGGGGTTTGCTTTGGGAATGAGAACCCTAAGATCCTGGCGGACCCCTGCCAACGTCCCCCATGTAGGGCCCTTTCCTGTACGCATCTCCACATGGACACACTCACACACACAAGCATACACACACACTCTGACTGCCCAGCCCTGTGTCAGAAGGGAAGTGCACACTGGGGAGGTGACAGGAGGAAGGAAGAAAGAGGTTGGAGGCAGCTCTGCCATGGGACAGGGGCATCCGGTCCCCTAGCAACATGCGCAGGCCCATAGCATGAGGGGGAGAGATGCCAGACTATGGGCAGGGGGTCCCGAAGGTGCACAGGGGGATGCAGGGGTTGGTGCCATCCCTAGAGCAGCCTGCAGAGAACCAGGTCTGGCGTCCTATGTCCATCACTCTGGGCACCGGGAACTAGGATGCGACCCCCTAGGGGGGAGGGGCTACAGGAAAGAGGGCCTGATCTTCGGCCTCTGTAATTGGGGTGCATAGATGAGGTGACTCTAAGGGTCCCACAGGCTTATAGAAGAGTCTATTGACCTTCGTTCTCCATCCATGACCCACTGTTCTCTGAGTCCTTGTAAAATGCATTCCATTCCCTCGAGGTCTTGCTGAGCAGAGGGCGGCCTGAGAGGTTGGGGACTGGGGCCCCAGGCAGTGCAGAACATGGCAGAACACTGGTCGACTTGTCTGGGGACCAGGGACAAGGCCATCCGTGTCGGAGCCTCGGGGTCCTCCTTTGAAAGTGAGGTGGAGTCATTGCCCTGGCTGGGGTGAGGAGGCCTTGTGAATCAATGGGACATGCCAGCACCAGTGTAAAGAAAGTGGGGAGCAAGAGAGGATTCTGAGGTCCCTCACGTCCCTCCTGGAGCCCACAGGTCCTGCTCCTTTTCGCCCTCGGCCTTGGTGGAACCACTACCTTGAGGACCCCAAACAAAGAAATGTGTGTGTTTTCCTTTCTGATTTCCTGCCTGCGGCTGCAAGGCTAGGGCTGACCACCAGGGGTATCCTGGGTCCACTCCTGCTCAATGGAGCAAGTGTAGCAGGGAAAGGATGCCCAGGGCTCGTTCTGGGTGTTCCCCTGTCCGAAGCAACAGGCACTTTTGATTACTGGCATCCACGTCCACAATAGGAGCTGCTCAGAGGCAGGAGGGGACTCTGAGAGCCTCTCATGATTCTGTCAGCTACTGTGGCGCCAGCACTCACCCTGAGCAGGGCCCATGTTAGTCCTGAGGGCAGTGCTGAAAGCACCCACATGGTCCCTGTCCTCCAGGAGCTCACAGCCTGGAGGTGGAAGGGACAAAATCATGAACAAATCCATGCGAAAAAGAAGAGCAGGTGCTACAGGGCAATGAAGCAGGGTGTTGTAGGAGGGAGGGCCTGGAGCCCCTAGGTGGATGTAAAAGGCCCTGCTGGGGACATTTGTGCCCTGAGCTGAGGGACAAGAGGAACCAGCCCTGCATCTATCTGCAAACAGCGTGCTGGGGGGAAGCTCAAAGGCACAGAGACTTGGAGGCAGAAGAGAATTTGACGAGAGAGGAGGTGAGAAAACAGCCAGTGTGGCTAGAGTGAGCTGGGGAGGAGAGAAGTGAGGGAGATAGGATGGCAGGGCCAGACCCAGGCTTGGAAAGAGGTACTAGCTGTCTATGCTGGGTGACAGCATTAGCCTCACTTAGCACTTATGAGAACTATTATTGAGCACCTGACAGTGTCTCTACCAGGGTCCAGGCTCAGGTCAGCTGGGAGGCTCCCCGTCAAGGTCTAGCAGGAGGCTTGGGCTGTGTTCTCAACTCAAGCTCGATAGAGGCAGGAGCCATCTCGGAGATCATTCACAAGTATGGGGGCAGTGGTAGGATTCAGTTTGGATGGGGGGTTTCAGGACTTTTCTGTCTGTGGGCCTGGACCCTCTGCCAGTTCTTTGCATTAGGGGGTGCCATGGGGATGGAAGCTCATAATATCTGATCTGGCTTCTCCTGAATAGTGGATCAGAGAGACAGAAAGAGAGAGAGAAAGAGAGACAGAGACACACAGAGATAGAAAGATGGGTAGGAGAGACAAAGAGAGGAGACACAGACAGAGACAGGGAGACAGAGAGCAGAGACAAAGAGAGAGACAGAGAGACAGGGAGAGACAAAGAGAGATACAGACAGCCAGAGACACAGAGACAGGGAGACAGAGACAGAGAGAGACAGAGATAGAGAGATAGAATGAACACAGGAGAGACAGAACCTGGCAGAAGTCACAGACCTTTCGTTAAGCCGACCGTGGAAGTGACATCCCATCACTTGGCCCTATTCTATTGGTTAGAAGCCAGCCGCAAAGTCCATTCTCATTGAGGAGCGGGGGTTACATAGGTTGTGTGCCTAGGAAGTGGGAACGCTGGGAGCCATTAGGGGGCTGCCCACCACATAGGTTGAGATGACCGCCACTCAGGCACGTGGACCTGACTCTAAACATAACAGGAGGCCCTGGAGGGTTGCGAGCCAGAAGGAGATGATGTCTGAACGTCATTTCATTTCAACCCTCCCTAGGGACACTGGGAAACAGGCAAGAGGGGAAGTGCCTCTCCCAGACGCCCAGCAGACCCAAGCCTCTTTGCGTTGTATTCTCTGCTACAGCCATCCCTTTCTGTAATCCTTGCACTGCCGAGTCTGTGCAGGAGCTACATGTGGGAGCAGCCCACGGGATTCACAGACTCTGAAGGGATCTCTAGGTCTATTCACCTGATGACATCCCTAGGAAGTAGGTGCTAGAATGACCCCCCCTACACAGAGAGGGACATGAACACAGGAGAGACCCTGAGAGGGGAGGCCCTGAGAGGCGCAGGGTTGTCCAGGGTGACATCACTGGCAAGAAGCAGGAGCGGGACTGAATTCAACTCTGTGTCCTCAAAGCTGGGGCCCCGGTTGCGTCCAGACCTCCCCAGAGGCTGTGGGGTGGACTGTGTCGGTGTGATTGTGTCTGGACAGGGTATGGAGATGGAGAGTGAGCAGTCAGCAGCCCAGGGTGCCCTTAGGAAGGTCTTGTGTGAGGAGGAAGCTTAGGTAAGGGGATCCCAGGAAGTGACCTCACAGAGCCCACAGAACTTGGAACCCTGGTAACTAGGCACCAACATCCTAAACACAGCCCCCAAGCGAGCTCACTTGTCTAGCACTTGTCTAGAAGGAGCAACATGTTTAGTTGCTGCTTCCCAATGACCAGGGGCCAGAGCCCCAGGAAAGCCCCCAAAGACCGATGCAGATGCTGGTGCCCCTCTCACGGCAGACAGCTCTGGCCGTTTACCCGGAGGGACGGAAAGGTAACACCAGGAGGCCCAAGGAAGGCCATTCCAAACCAGGCTACCACTGTGGTCCCATCTGGGCAGCCCTACAGCCCCTCCCCATGTGTGCCTGGAAGGGCGGGTTCATGTGGGTAGACCACCGTGAGCAGGAGCAGGAGCAGGAGCAGTCGGTGAGGTGTTAGAAGCCTGGGGGTGTCGGTCAGGTTCAAAGCCCAGGTCAAGGCCGGCTGGGTGGGACGTGGAGTGCTGGGGTGGCACCCTTCTGCCTGAGGTTTATCCCAAGCCCCTGAGGTGTAGGTCTTTCCTCAGGGGTAGAATACTGTGCAGACACAGATGTGTGCCTGATCTGGGAGAATTAGGTCCAGAGGGCAGAAGCAGCAGCAAGGACAGCTGGGCAGGGCTCTGATGCCTCTGGGACGGAGCCAGTCACTGTCTTTGCAGAGCTCCAGACAGGAGACAGCGTGGAGCTGGTGGAAGGGGATATTCCATCCATCTCCCCGATGGAGGCGCCGGTGTCCCAGAGGACTGAATCAGCAGCTACCGTGAGAAGGTCTGCAATGACAGTGATAAAACCTTCAGAGCCAACAGAGGACCCAACTTCAATCCCGGGAGAAAAATTATATCCACCATGTCCTGCAGCAGACCAGGAGGCAGCTGAGGCCCCAGCGTCCGTGCAGGAAGCGCCATCCCCTACCCAGGCTCCTGTAGGATACCAGGAGACAGAAGAGGTCCAAACCTCTGTGCAGGGAGAGCCATCCCCTGCACAGTCTCCTGCAGGAGAACAGGAGACAGCTGAGGCCCAAGCCTCTGTGCAGGGAGACCCAAGCCCTGCACAGGCTTCTGGAGGAGCACGAGAGGCAGCTGAGGCCGCAGCCTCCGTGCAGGGAGAGCCATCCCCTGCACAGGCTCCTGCAGGAAAACAGGAGGCAGTTGAGACCCCAACCTCCGTGCAGAGAGATCCATCCCCTGCACAGTCTCCTGCAGGAGACCAGGAGGCAGCTGAGACCCCAGCCTCTGTGCAGGAAGAGCCATCCCCTGCACAGGCACCTGCAGGAGACAGGGAGGCAGCTGAGGCCAATCTCTTTGGCCTGGGGGAGCTGGCTCGGGAACCTCCCTCATTAGCACCTCCAGTCCCACCTGTTCCACCTGCTCCCTTACCACAAATTTCCTTCCCTACCCTGTTTATTGTATTTGTTTCCTTCCTGGTTCCTTTCATTGCTTTGTTTTTATTGTCTATATCTTGAATATTTAAAATAAATTTAACTTTCATCTTTTAACAATTTATTGTTTTTCATTTTAAATTGTACACCTCATGAGCATCAAGTACATTCACAATGCTGTGCATCCATCACCACTGTCTGGGTTCAGAATATTTCATTCTCCAAAAGGAAACCCTGTTCTAAAAGCACTCACTCCCCATTTCTCCCTCAGGTCCTGGTAACCCCTAATCTGTTTTCTGTCACGGTTTTTTTTTTTAAATCTGTTCTGGATGTTTCCTATAAGTGAAATCATGCCGTAGGTGGCCATTTGTGTCTGCCCACTCATTTTCACATGGCCTGATAGGTGTTCCTTTTCTGTTTTTATTTGAAATAGAATTTCTCTAATTTGATAGGAAAATCCCAGATGAGTCTAAATTTGATGTATCCAAGAAAGCCCTTTTGGTACATATGTGCATAATCTTGGGGTACAGACTGTTGTTCTAAGTCGGACACCAGGGCCAGAAGCCACACAGGAAACGCGTTGCTCTTTGTGTGGAAAAAACAAAAACAAGAAAAGGGTTGAAAGCTGGAAAGAGAAACCATAAACTGGAATGTATTTCTCATAACACAAGGCCAGGGAAAGGTTACGCATCCTTGTGGTCTAAAAAAACGCTCGAAAGTCAGAGTTTTAAAAAGAGATAAAGAGCAAACACATTCAACGCCAACGAGAGGCGATACACAGGGGCAGCATGTGTCAGAGATGCGCGAGTTCCCCGAGGAGGAGACGGGCACACGGAGACACTGTGGAGAGGGCACTGGTCCCCATCAGACGGGCAGGGTTCCAGTGTGGTGATGACAAGCCCTGGTGACAATGTGAGGAAGCAGAGGTCCCAGTAGACCCCTAGAGACAAGTGTGAAAGGACACTCCTCTCTGGAGACCAGCCTGCAGGACCCATCGCTGTCCCCAGGGGCACGCCTGTGCTGGCGGTGCTGATCCCAGGACTTCATCCCACAGAAATTCCTGCCCAACTTTTCAAAGATGTATTTTCCAGACTATTCATCACAGCACTGGTTGCAATAGCAAACAATTGGAAGGAACGCTACTGTCCATGGCGAGGTGATGGGATCCATCCGTCTCATCTGTAAGACCACGTATATGTGATATCAGCCAGGAGAGACGCATCTGTGAAAATGAATCTGTGTGTGAGAGAGAGACAGAGACAGACAGACAGATAGAGAGAGACAGAGCCAGAGAGATACGCACCAAATCGTCCATGGGCTTCACCACTGGGGATGGGAATTGCCACTCGCTTCTCTTCTACTTTAGGGGCCTGCGTGATGTTTCAACTTGATAGAATGTGCCTCTATTCCTCTTATAATTCTAACAAGATTAAAATCACATGGTTAATGTTATCCATTTATCACTCATCTTTGGACTGAAGTACATTATTTAGGTTTTCTTTGTAAAGGTTTTTATTACAAAGACAATGAACGTTTATTATAGCAAAAGAATGAATTCTAAGGGAATTAAGAATTAAGTGGAAACTGAGGAGTGCCCTTAATAGGCAGTGTTCACCATTTCAGTCCTTTGCCTTTGTATGCACGTGTGTGTGCACGTGTGTGCATGTGCCCATTCAGCTGTGTGCATCTGTGTGCACATGGGTATGTCTATGTGCAAATGTGTGTGGGTGTGCGTCGGCCTCAGAATTTCCTAAGAGCCTCTGCTGGGCAACACGGATCATTTCTGATTTTTCACTCCAATCAGTGTGCTGAAAGGAACACCTGCATCCATAAATCTCTACTTCTTTAGGACCGATCGCTAGAGGTGGAGATTCCGGTTCATAATGTAAACGTGATGTTAAGGTGTTGGTCACAGTCTCTGACACCCAAGGTCTCCTTCTACCCTGTGATCTTGTTTGGGAACAGGGAGTGCAGAGACCCTGAAGCAGAGACCTGAGGGAGGGAGGGAGAAGGAGGAGGAGCTAGGATGCAGGGGATGAAGGTACCTGGGGTGACCTGCCCAGCTGGAAGGCCCGCACCTGTTGCTTCTGTCCCTACCACTCCCCTCACCCCGGGCCCCGCCCCTACCACACCTGACTCCGCTTTGGCCTTGCCCATGTCCCTCCTGCTCCCTAACTCACCTGAGCTGAGCAGCCTGGCCTGCCATCCAGGACAGATGATGATGAGGGTCTGGACACTCCTGCCTGCTCCCTCTCCCTCCAAGCCGAGAGCCCCATCCTCAGTAGGGAAAGCACATCTAGGGCAGTGCAGTGAGTCACAGGGACCTCCTTGAACATGCTCCCTCCAGGGGGAGTTCTCAGTTGCAACAGCAGGACCCACTTGAGCTTGTGTGAGCAGAAGTGACTTTGACAAGACACAGTGGAGGTGTCATAGAAGGTGCCAGAAGGTCAGAGCACAGGGCTGGAGTCTTTGGAGAAGGTCATTGTGCCCAAAGTACACCTCAGGGTCTTACAGGAGTGATGGCTGCCTCAGGCACTGTGCCACCCCCAGCCCACATATCCAGCAGATTAAGCCTCTGTGATGGAGGGGCCCTGCTCAGTGGGGATGAGCGAGAGAGCCCTGGTGACCTCGGAGAGGCACTGCCATTGGAGCCTCGGTTTCCTCACCTGTGAAGTGGGGTGGCAGCCGACCTTTCATGGTAGTGTCAGACAAGTTCGCTGAGGCTACACCTGGAGTGCCCTGCACCTTCTCAGATCTCAACAGCTACTAGCTCTAATGAAGAGGAATCACGGGACGAGAGATGGGGCTGTGTCCTGGATCCCCACCTGGCTGGCTGACTGCCGTGGGACGAGATGGGGTGGAGAAAGGCATTCCAGAGGAACAGCGGAGTCAGAGCGAGTAGGGCATGCCTGATGGGAGATCAGAGTGGGCAGAAGCGAAGGGCCCCAGGGGGCTCTCAGTGGGGTGACATCAGCAGGAACAGCTCACGGTGATGAGCACTTACCGGGGCCTCTGTTCTCCTCTTGAGCTATCTCCTTGAAGCCTCCCCACAACTCCTTGGGGAAGGAGCAATTATTGTCTTCATTTCACTGATGAGGAAACTGAGGCTCAAAGAGACTTGCCCCCTCTGTGCTCTGCAGAGTGGCAGAGCCAGGATTTGAACCCAGTGCCTCTTAGACCCCATGGGGCCTGCCTGAGAAGGGCTCCCCCATGCTGAGGGAGGGACCACTTTTCCCTAAAGTTCTGAGAAATTTTGGTCCAGATGCCCAGAGAGACCTATCTCTGCGGGGGGATAGGCTGGTCCTTGGTAATGGGAGAGCCCACAGCGCCCACGGCTGCCATTCCCTGGCCACCATAACCAGCCCCAGGCAGACGGAGTGGCCCTGTCCCTTTAGTTCAGTGATGGCTGGAGGGCAGAAGGGTGCAGGCCCCAGGGAGACCAGGACCCCTGAGCCCGAGGAGGCCGCAGTGCAGGACAGTGGTTTAGAATGATCCAAAGTCAGAGAAATAGGGGTCCTAGTCCCTGCTCAGCCTCTTTCCAGCTGCTGATGCAGGTGAGGCTCTCAGCATCAGTTTCCCCTTCTGTACAATGAGGAAATAACTTGACCTCCCGATAGGCTGTTGGGAGACTTCCCTGAGGAATGGCTTGAGCATCTCTAGCCTGGTGCCCGTAGCGTGTTAAGAGCCCCCTGCCAGGCTGTCACAGTGGTCCTCCAGGGCACAGTGTCTGGGAAGTCCCTCCTCAGGTTCCCTTCCTGCTGCCCTGCTCCCAGGAACATTCAGCAATTTTTGAGGAGGAGCTGAAGAAGATCCAGAACCACACTGTGTTGAGGGTGACAGAGGCTCAGCGCTGGAAGGACAGCTGGACATGCTCCATGCCACCGTCCAGGGCTTGTGCTGTGACCCCCTGTGAGCCCGCCACAGATAAAGGCTCCTCTTGTGTGGATCCAGCTTCTGTGGTTTATTCACTTATTGCTTCATTCACTCAGTCGTTCCTTTACTCATTCCTTCACTCACTCACTCCTGCACTCATGTACTCAATCATGCATTCGTTCATTGTTTCTCTCACTCATTCAGCCAATACGATCTGGTCCCTGTCAAGGGCTGAGCACTGTAACTTCACCAGTATGACCCGACGTGGTCCCTGCCCACCTGGAGCTCACATCCACTGTGTGACCTGAAAGAGAGCTGTCCCTCGGGTTAGTGGGGGTGATGACCACCAGGAATCCACTTCTGAAAGTAGAGGCCACCCATGCAAAGAGAAGAATGGAGTAAACCCATGCTTGGCACGTCATCGGCAAAAAAAATAATTAAAAGTTAATAAAAATAAATATATCCTATATTTAACAAAATGTGGGTTCTAATCACAAGTGTGCACTCAATCCTACAACCAATGAGAAGTAATCCAGAGTGGACTGGGTATTTGTAACACATTTTTCCAGCCAATAATAGCATTTCAGTAACCTGTTCCAGGGCCTCACGATTTTCCTAAGGCCTCTGTGATCCTCCAACACTTAAATCTTTCTCCTTGGAAGCCTCTGCCCTGTCACCCTCCTTGTCGAATGGCTCTTCCACTGTTCGGGGGTCTACCCTGCACGTCCACACTCGTCAGTGACTCTCCACGTTGTTTGGACAAGCTGCCCGCGTTCCTCCCTCAGCCTCACGAGCTCCTGTTTCTTTGGCAAGGTTGGTGTTTTCACTGGGTGATCACTTGGCATCCTTCTTTGCAGCGGTTTGCATCTTCCCATGCTGTGTCTCCTCTGATGACTCCGGGAGGCAGGTCTTTTGTCCCCATCTTACAGGTGAGGAAGCTCAAGTCCAGAAGGCTGGACGACCTGCTCCAAGTCACAGCCAGCGTGGAGCCTCGGCAGGGTTTGAGCCCAAAGCAGACAAGGATGTATGGCAAGTGGTTTGTTTGCAGGTGATGGAGGAGGCCCGAGGGAGGCCAAGGGGAAGGGAACATGGAGGAGGAGAGCCAGTGCGGGGCCTGACGAGGGAGCACTGAGGTGAGCATCCAACCTAATCCTGTTGGGAGATGAGATCCCACCCGGACTGGCTCTGTCCCCGTGGGTGGAGGGTTTACCCCGGGGTCGTGAAGGCTTCTGTGCTACAGGCTGGCACAGGCTTGCAGGAGAGGAAGCTCCCGGTGCAGGAGAGGGCCCTCAGGCAGAGAGTGGATGCAGGTGCTCCAGGGGGACACTGTCGGCCTGCTGCAGACTGGCTCCCAGGGACTGCAGGGACTCAAGTGGGCTGAGGGAACTGAAGGGCAGCAGCAGCAATGTCTGAAAGAGTGATCTGCACACATGTCCCACACTTATGCACCCAGAAAGGCTGCTCTGCATGGCATTTCTCCTCCCAGATGCATAGTTGGCCCAAACTGCCCCTCCACTCCACACTCCCAATTCTTTTCCACTCATCTCAGGTTACTAGAAATTCAGAATATTTTAGTTGCTGTTGGAGTCCAGAGACTTTTGTTTGTCCTGCCCATGTTCTAACATTGCTGGCTTTTTAAAGATCTCAGGGCTTTGACTCCAAAACAGCAAGATGCTGAAGATCCCAGACAGCTTTCTGGAAACAAGACTTTATGCTTTGCAATACTGCCATCCCACCAGCTCTTCTCAAAGTCCCTCCAGGACACAGACTCACAATCTTGGGTCCTCAGATTGCTGAAAGGACGCGCCTTCAGAAAGTGATCGGCGTGGGGCCGCAGGACACATCAAATTGTGGAGTGAGGACTTCAGCCAATTCTCTTCCCGGAAGCCATGATCACACCGGATGCGCTCTCAGAAACAACCTCTGGGAAGAGACCAAAGACATACAACCAACTGAGGAGCATTTGAAGCTGAGGGAAGAACAGTGAGATTCATGGTGATTTTGTTCGGGGCAGGTCCCATCCCCACCACCTCAGAGTCACGGCCCTGTGAGCCACGCAAGCCTGAAGGGGGGTGGCTTCACTGTCAGAGGTTGCCCACTTGATGTCGCCATGGGTGGACAAAGCCCGGCCCCTAAGCATTTCTGGAAACAGTAGCCATCTCAGTGGCAATCTGACGTGGAAAGTCAACTTTGCAGCCGCCTGAGGTTGGATCTAGAAAACGGCAGCGAATCAGCCAGGAAGGTGAGACGCACAACCACACAATGAGACAGACACAGTGGCCTTGATGGGCTGCACATAACCCCAGGGGCTCTGAAATGTTGTGTGCTTGTGCAGGCCTGTGCCGAATCAGGAGAGACCAGGAAGATGGGCATTGTGGGGATGCTTAGAGACCTGCCACCAGCCTAGGCCCTGCCCCCAGGGGTTGCTGTCTCCCAGGAAGTCCAAGTTGACTGAGGAGACAATGCCCAGCCCTGTCGAAGGTCCCTGTCCACTCTGGGGCTCCCATGGAGAGAGTCCTTCCCACCTGCAAACTTCTCCCCAGGTCTTCTTCAGAGGTTGAAACGAGGTGCTCTCAGAGCAGAGAAGATGGTGAGCAGTGAGGAGAGGCTCCTGAGGAGTTGGCCCACCTGGGGAAGGAAGCAAATGAGCTGGGAGGGTAGAGTGGTCCCTGCTTGCTCTGGCATAAGCCCCCTCAATGTACCTCTCCCTCCTGGAGGGGACAGGAGCCCAGGGTACCCAGGAGAGCACACCCGGGCCCCGACGAGCAACGCTCCCAAGGAAGAGGATCTGAGCTCAACGTAGGATGATCCCAGGTAGGAAGGGAGCCTTTCACCACCAGGACAATCGAGTCAAGGTCAACATGCCCCAGCAGGGATGATCTCCCTGCTTGTTCTATACGTCCCTGTGGACCAATGACAGCTTAGGTATTGGCTTCTGACCAGCAGACCCAGCACAAGTGACAGGACGACCCTTCTCAGATTCCACCACCGAGGCTGTCATTCTGTCTCACTCACTCTCTTATGTTCCCTCGACACTCTCCCATTGCTCCCCTCTCTCAGTCTGTCTGACCCCTGGACCTGGGGAAATACATGGATGTCCTGAGCTCCCCTATGCAGAGGCCCACACAGAAGAAACCAAGGGAGTGCCCTGCCCAACAAACAGAAAGGAGCCGGGCTCTCAGTGAAGCTGCTCCTGACAGAGCCCACAAGAGTTAGCTTGACAACACATCTCATCCTATTCCAGCTTCAGTGGAGGCCACAGCCCCAACCTGGAAGACGCGATGAGCAGAGGCTCCAACTCAGTTGTGCAGGATTCCTGGTCCACAGAGATGGAGAGAGAGTGAATATTTGCGGTTTAAAGATGCAGCGTGGGGAACAGTGTTGTCAGAGAGGAGGAGACACCCCACACCATCTCCTAGTTCCCGGGTCTGGCCTGCCCTTCTCTCTCCTCTCCCTTCCAGGCTCTCTGCAGCCACAGTGCCCACCTCTCTAACCTCCTCTGGCCAAACTCACTTCTGCCTGGGTGTCTCCACACCAACAGTGCCTTCTCCCTGGCACGCTGATCACAGGTGAGTGCAGCGCTGGGTCCTCCTGTCATTCTGGTCACAGCAAATGTCACCTCAGTCAGGCCTTTCAGACCCTCCTACCCAGTGAGACCCCAGCCCTCCCTGCAGGACACTCTTTATTTTCATTCCAGTTCATGCTCTTCTCTTTCACGTGTCTCTGATTTTGTGCTTTTGTCCATCTGCCTCCAGACTGAGCTCCTGGTGGGCAGGGAACACTGGGTAGATTTCAGCACCATCCTTGGGCCCACCAGGGCTCCTGGCCCAGGGTGAGGGCTTGGCACGTAGCTGCTGAATGAACAAATAGGGGCATCTTGGATTTCTCTTTCCTGCTTTTGCTCCACTCAGATGGTGAAGAGGAACACTAGTAATAGGAAGTGCAATTGGGTCCCGAGGCAGGCGGAGGGTCAGCATGACTTCTGCATGACTCCTCCTTTTTCCAATTGCTCCAGCAAAGCTCAGTGGGCACCACTGACACAGGAGGCTGCCACCTGATGGCCAGCACAGGAACTGCAGCCTCAGGCAGGGACAGCACAGCACAGCACCAGGCAGGCATATGTTTCTTGTGGAGAGATGCCTATCCAAATGCATTGTCTATTTTTCATTGTGCTATTTGTATTTTATTGTTGAGAGGTGAGAACGTATTATATATTCTCAATAGTAGAACCTTATCAGATATGTAAAGATCTGTAAACATGTTCTCCCCTTTTGTGAGTCATCTTTTCACTTTCTTGATCATTTCTTTCAACGTACTCAAGTTTTACTTTTGATGAAGTTGAATTGATCTGTTTTCCCTTTGGTTGCTTTTGTGTTGGTTGCCATAATTGCAAAAACATTGCCTAATCCAGGGCCATGTTTTCTTGCAAGAGTTTTATAGTTTTAGGTCTTACATTTACATCTTTGATGGTAAGAAGATGTAACTTTTTTGTATATGGTGTGAGGTAGGGGTTCACCTTTATTCTTTCACATGTGGATATCCACCTGTCCCAGCACTACTTGTTGAAAAGATTACTCCCTCCTCATTGTCTTGGTATCTCAAATAATTCTAGAATCTGTGGTTGTTGCAGGTGGTGTGACTTACAGTTACTTAGAATTATTCTTTACACGAAGGTTGCTTTTCTCTGGCCTTGTGGACTTTCACCCACTGCATACGTAGACTGATCATTAGCGAAATAATCATATCACGTATTTTGACTAGTTTTTTCTTTGCTTGCGGTGGGTATGTAAGTCCACATCCTGTTAGTCCCTGATGGCTGGGTGGACCACATTGCACCATTGTTCTGGCTTGGATTATCGCTGTATCCTTCTAACTGGTTTCTCTGCCTCTATATTTGACCTGCAATCTATCCCCAATACACCAATTGGAGTGACCCTTTAAAACCAGATGTCACACCCTGACATTGTGAAATCTCTCAAGGGGCTCTTCATTTCTCTCAGGGGGAAAGTTCAAGTCCTTATGATGGACCTCAATCCCCATACAGTTGGTCCCACACTCTCTCTGACGTCATCTTTGGCCAGTCATCCCCTGTACCTCTGCCCTCCATTATGCTCCTGGTACATGTCAGGCACTCTCCCACCTGTAGACTTGCACTCTATGTTCCTTCCACTTGGAATCCTCTTCCACATGATGATTTCATGCCTCATATTCTTCACTATCTTTAATTCTGCGTTCAAATGTCATCTTGGTGAGGCTGTATTGAACATGTCATTTAAAATATAAACTATCCACTTGTCCTGACACTCCCTATCCAACTTGTTCCCCTTTCATTTTTCCCCTTAGCACTAACACAGTATAAAATAATATATAATGATAAGAATCAGTGTTCACTCAGGACAGGGAAACCAACCAATAGATTGAGCAGGGACAGTTTATATAATGGACAATTAACCATAAACCTTTAAAGGGAACTATAGAGAATAACCCAGAATTACAGTAGAGTAGTTAAGAAAGAAACAAATTTGGGAGAAGACCCCCTCACCAAGGCTGCCTTCAGGCCTTGTTGGAGAAGGAATGATTACAGCACAGGGATAGTGGAGAAGATTGTCATGTTTCCCAAGGCCAGTACCGGTCCCTGATCAGGGCAGAGCTCAGCAGGTAGGGAACAGCAGGCTGAGACTGGCAAACAGGAAAGCGCTGTCCCCTCCCAGGGGCAGGTAGGCTGAGGCTGGGATGCCTACTGGATTCACTGGGATTCCACTTTCAGGGGTGCCACTCATTCTCCTTATTAAGCCATCCAAGGGGATCCACTAAATCCACTGTGGATCACCCACTGTGGGTGAGTGCCTGTAAACACCCCTGAATTGTGCCACTGCTGGTTGTACTGCAGGAGAAAGAAAAAGGAAAGAATGGAAGCACCCTGGAATTAGGAAGGAAGGCCCTTTGCCCTAAATTTTCTCTGACAAAGCTTAACCCCTGCCAGGTGCAAAAGAGAAATGTCTACTGGGTGCAGCTCCATTATTGCAGAACAGACAACAGAAGCCAACACTCTGATGTTGTTACACAGGGGCAATCCATTGATAACTGGCACCATAATTCCCTTATTATTTTGTTTATGTATTCCATGCTTTCACTTCCAACTTGCCTCTATTGCTTTATTTGAACTAAGATTTTGAAGACAGCATATGGTTGCATCAAGGTTTCTAAAAAAAGGTATTTTGACCCCCCAAAAATGCCATTATTAGATCAAAACAACAGAAGAATTAAAAGTACAAAGTAGCTATACTATCAGTATGTGCCTTAAGTAAATAGTATACTGTCAAATTCCTCTTATATATGAAAGCACCATGCAGTTTCATTTTAATGATGTTAGCCTCAATAATCTAGTATAATAATAAACTCCTTTGTAATGAGTAACTATATAAAATGAAGTTACAATAATTTACAATTTACGTGTGTGACATGACCCAACTACTCTCTACAAGCACCACTGAAATCTTGATTGATGCTTGGCTACCTTTTTCTACTAGAACTAATGCGAATATTTCACTGCCAACAAATTCTGTTTACCTGCTGTGTAGTTTATAAGGGTTGAATTCTTCTCTACTTGAAAATCACCATTTTCATCTCTCCATATGGATACCTGTTTATCGGCAGATAGCTTTGCAGCGAGTATAGTTTTATTCAGGAGAGTCTTATATAAGAAGTCATAAAAAATGAGTATAAATAACTTACACTTAGGCAATTTTTCTTTTTCTTTTTTTTTTCCCTGCTTGGAAAGATTTGCCCTGAGCTAACATCTGTTGCCAATCTGCCTCTCTTCTTTCTCCCTTCCCAAAGCCACAGTACATAGTTCTATATTCTACGTGTAAGTCCTTCTAGTTCTTCTACATGAGCCACCGCCACAGCATAGTCAATGAGAGACGAGTGGTGTGGTTCGCTCCTGGGAACTGAACCTGGGACGCCGAAGCGGAGTGTGCCAAACTTTAACCGCTAGGCCATCAGGGGTTGCTCCAGGAAATTTTTCTAGAAAAAAATTGGAATCAAGATGTATGATTTATTTCTAAAAATTTCATAACATACTTTAAAACATGAAATGCTCAACATGTTTAAAAGCTCTTTACCACTCAGTTTACCTTAACAAAGATATAGCAAACATTTTGAGAAATATACTTTCAACAGGAAAGTCCAATTGTAGCTTTATGCTTTTGTAGACCACTCCCAATAACGTGGCTTAAAAATATAACTGTAAGATTCTCTCCAGAAAATGTATTTCATTTCTATAAAAATCGTTCTTTACAGTGTCTCAATGTATGTTTCCTACTAAGCTTCTCAATGTTCTTTAGGCTTAACAATATAGTAGAATCAAGCTCCTATAATCTAGCTTTCAATCCCACAATCCGGAAAGCTCTATCTCAAGGTCATCAATGACTTCTTAAATCACCAAATAACATTATTCCCATTTTATAAGTGCAAATACTGGGTTTTAAAGAAGTTGAGTTCATGCCCAATATTGTTTAGCTAGTAAGAGGCAGAGCCTAGATATGACTGACTCCTGCTGTCTGATTCTAAAATCCATAAGCATAACCTCTAGGTATACAGCCAAACATAAAACTCTGTATTCTTGCAACAGAATAAATGCATTTGCTTTTTCCTTAATGTCTGTAACACTGTTCTTAACTATTCCCATACATTGGTTTCTCCCTTTCTGTAAATGAGAGTGTTCTTCAAAGTACCTTCCTTCCTCTCTGCTCTTCTCTATACGCTCCCTACACTCCCAGTGCTTGAATTCATTTAACAAGCATTTATTTTATTGAGTCCATACAATTCCAGACCCCATGGAAAAACAATGAAAAAAAAACAGTCCCTGGCCTTGAAGGATTTACAGAACACTAGGGGAGAAAGCCCTATAAGCAAGTCCAATACTATTTTCAAAAAAAAAAATAAGTTTGAGTCTGCACAAACACAGAAGGCTTTCTGTGTCACACAGCACGGGTTTTCAAGTCTTTTCTGAGGAGGACTACAGTTTTTTAAGAAATAGCGTTTAAAATTTCCAAAAGAGCACGCAAGACCTAGAACTTCCCTGATCCACTGTCCCCTTCCCACTAGAAGCCATGTTTTTTCTAAGACTCTTAAGCACATCGTTTGAAAACCACTATATTCTAACATCTTAATAGTTTTGCCTTTCATGCCTAGGTCTTTAATCTACCTGGAATGGATTTTTGTGTACGGAGTAAAGTAGGGTTCCAATTTGAATTTTTTCCATACTGATATCTAATAGTCCCAAGACCACTTAAAGAAACGCCCCTCCTTTGCCCTCTGCTCTGTAAGAGCACTTTTATTAAAAGAAATCAAGTTTCTGGATACACGTGGAACTGGATTTGAGTTCTCTACTGTTTTCCACTGGTCTAACACTGTGCTAATACCAAAGTGCTTTAGTTACTATAGCTTTATATATAATAAATCAGCATATCTCATAGATCAAGTCTTCTCACCTTGACCTGCTGCTTAAAAAATATCTTGGCTATTCTTAGTCCTTTGTATTTCCATATGTATTTTAGAAACCACACGTAATTTTGAGCTCTGTAATTTCCTGGCAAACTGGTAAAATACCCACAAAACAAATCTAGATCAGTGGTTCTCAACAGGGACAATTTTACCACCCCCACCTCCCACCCCAGGGACATTCAGCAACGTCTGGAAACATTTTTGGTTGTCACAAAGTGGGGGGTAGGTACTACTGGCCTCGTGAGTTGAGGCCTGGGAGATGCTGCTAAGCATCCCACAGTGCACAGGACAGCTGCCACAACAGAGAATTATCCCATTCAAATTTTAATAGTGTCACTTTTGAGAAACCCTGTCCCAAATAAATCAAGGGGCAAATTTGCATGGGCCCATTAAAGGCCAGGGGACATCTACCAAAAACAATAATTTAGTTTTAGAAAAACTGAACTGCCATGTGCCAAATGAGATTTACCCCAATTCATTAAAAATAAATCATATTATTTGCATAGACCAAAAAGGCTTATCTTCCTGTTCTCTATAGCAGGGACATTTGCAGGAAGCTTATTGGAGGGGTTAAGTCTTTAAAATACAAAGTTATAAAGAAACAAGACATCGCCAGAAGATATTAAAAAAAAAAACTCATAGAAATCAGTAAGAAACAACCCAATAGAAATATGGGCAATCTGAATAGGCAATTCATTAAAAAGAATATTCAAATGACCAATAAACATATATGAAGATTCTCAAACTCACTAGTCACCAGAGAAATACCAATTCAAACTCACGAGAACACCATCCATGCACCAGAATGGCTAAAATTTTAGAAAACTGGACATATCAAGTGTTAACAAGAATGCTGAATAACGTAATTCTCATATACTACTGGATGTAGTGAAGGGGTTGCATAAACTGGTTCAACCACTTTGGAAAATGTTGGCAGTCTCTACTATAGCTGAACATATCCATACACTATGACCAGCAATGCCATTCCTAGGGATATATCCAACAGAAAATACTTACCTATTTGCAAAAGAATGAACAAGAATGTTCATAAAAGCATTAAAAGCCTAAAGGAGAAAACATCCAAATGTCTAATAACTGCAGAACGGATTAATAAACTGTGATATGTTCATAGAAGGAAATAATATACCACAACAAGAACTACTACTATATGCAACAACACAAATGAATCCCCAAAATACAATATTAAGCAAAAGTACGCAGACTCAAGAGTACAGATATCACTCCATTTCTATAAAGAGGCAAAACTCATCAATGGTGACAGAAGGGAGGAGAGCAATTACCTGCGCAGAGAAAGGACAGTGACTAGAAAAGAGCATGAGAAGGGGCTGTAGGGTGTTGGTAATGTCCTATTTTTATCTAGGTGGTAGATACACGAGTGTGTTTACTTTGTGAAAATTCATCAAGCTATACACTCAGGATTTGTATGCTTTTCTGTATTTAGCTTATATCTTATTAAATAATTTGCTTAAAAATATAAAGAATACAACCCTGATTTACCGCGTCCGATGCTTCAAGAGACTATTCTAAACAGCCCTAACTCACGATGATGTTAAAATGCAAGTTGTGTATATATTGACAACTGATTTTTTACCAAGGCACAAAGGCAATGCAGTGGATAAAGGGTAGCCGTTTCAATAAATGGTGCTGAACAATGAGATATCCATAGGCAAAATAAATGAACTTGGATCCATACCTCACACAATGTACCAAAAATAACTCGAAATGGATTTTAGACTTAACGGTAAAACCTAAAACTATATTTGATAGAAAAACACTTGTATTCAAAATATATAAAGAACTCTCAAAACTTAACAATAAGAAAACAAAAGAGGCAAAGGATTCGAACAGACATTTTATCAGAGAAGATATACAGATGGCTAATAAGCACACGAAAAGACGCTCAACATCATAAGTTATCAGGGAAATGCTGATTAAAACCACAATGAGATACAACACTACACGCCTATTAGAATGGCTGACAAGACTGACCATACCAAGTGTAAGCAAAGATGTAGAGAAATGGGAACTCTTGGACACTGCTGGTGGGAAAGTAAAATGGTATAATGTATAAACACTTTGGGAAAGAGTTTGGAAGTTTCTTAAAGAGTTAAACATAAGTGATCCACTCACTCCACTCTTAGGTATTTGCCCATAAAAAGGAAAGCACATGTCCATAACAAAGACTTACATAAAAATGTTCATAGCAGCTTTATTTGTAATAGCCCAAAACTAGAAACAACTCACATATATATCAACACGTGACTGGATAAACACTTTGTAGTATATCCACAGAGCAGAACATTACTCAGCAACACAAAGGAACAAACTGTTGATACACACAACGTGGGTGAATTTCAAAAGAATTATGTTAAGTGACAGAAGCTAGACAAAATCAGTGTACAAATTGTCTGATTCCATTTGTATAAACTCTCGAAAATGCAAACTAATCTATAGTGATAGAAAGCAAATCAGTGGTTCTTTGGGAAGAGTAAGTCACAGAGGGGTGGGAAGGAGGGATAACAAAGGTGCATGAGAAAACTTTGGAAGATAATGGATATGTTCACTATCTTGACACTGACTGAAAGTTTCATAGGAGGTACACTTTATGGTGGAGGTCATAACTTATCAAAGCATACCATTTAAGTAAATGCAGTTTGTTTTCTCAAGTATATTTCAATAAAGCTTTTCTAAAAATAATACAGGTTGTATATAAATATTGTAAACCAGATTTCTTAGAATTACCTCAAAATCAACTCCATTCATTCACACAACAAATATTTATCTAGCACCTACTATATGCCAAGCACTCTGCTAGGTTCCAGGGTTACAATGGTAAGCAAACTGACATGGTTCCTGACCTCATGGAGAACACAGTCTGCTAGGGGAAGCAGAGATTAATAAAAGATGCACACAGACACATGGATAATAAAAACTTCACAGACAAGTGCTGTCAAGGAGACAAACACAATAAGATGACACAAAATAACAGGGAAACCAAATCTGAGCTAACGGAAAGGTCAGTATGGCTCCCTCAAGGAAGCGACATTTAAGCAACACCTAATGGAAGAGGAGGATAACAAGTTGAAGATGTAACTTTCCTCAGAAGAGACACTAACACAAGCAAAGGCTCTGAGGCAGAAGAAAGCATGACCCTTTGAAGGAATGGAAAGAAAGTCAAAAGGGCCAAGGGTCAAAACAGTGTAGACAACACTATTGCTCACCTCTCCAGAAACTATTCCATCTCCTCTTCCTCACTCCTAACAGAATCACACTTGGGTTCCAGCAGCCACCGTCCTCCACACATAGTCATGGGCTTTAGAGGAAGATGACTCCATTCTTGATTTTAGGAAGTGGATACTGTTGAGACTTAAGTCAGTCATGGCCACCTCTTTTCTCCCTGCCAGTGATTAGTTAAAGAATGGCATGAGTGAAAGCAGGAAAAGAAGTTATTGCATGCTCTAAACAAGAGATGGTAGTTTGGACCAGGCAGTTGTCAATGGAGATAGAGATTTGCACGAAGAAATAAGGTAGAGCAACGTGTATAGGATGTCTCCTAGGTTTCTGGCTTAGGCAAATAACAATCAATCTTTTCCATATAGTCAAAGCCAGAGAAATAATTTTTAAAAATGAATAGTCTTATGTTAGTCTTAATATATTTCTCTTAAATAAACCTAATTAGAACTAGTCAAGGATCATACCTAAAACATATCTCATCCTCATGCAGGATACTGGCTTCAGAAGTTCATGCAAACTTATCAAGAATGAATGAGGCTAACTAGATTTTGTCTAACAATACAAATCAATGTTTTCTAAAATTCTAACCTATAATTAACAATCCTGCCTACAAATAACATCAATTTCTGAATATCATTTATTTTGCCTTGCCTGCTTCAAAAAATGATTTAAGCTGGCAAAATGTCCAAATCAATTAAAAGCCAAGCCAAGAATAAAGTAGTCCAAGGATTTCTGACCACTCTTGTGTTCTCTAAAAATAATTCCAGAGAAATTAGATGGAGGTACCTAATCAATTATGCTCATCAAATTTATCAAATTAGGTCTCATAACAACAGTAATGAAGGTTCCTACTACAGATACCAACAGACCCAGGCAAAAATATAACCTACCTTGACAAGTTGATGAAGTGCCATTTCTTTCAGAAGGTGGTGTACTTGGACTGTTGAAATGACGTGAAGTTCCTCGGTCCTCGCCATCGTTTGTAAAATTCTTTGAATGGCACGTACAACCACGTGACAATGGTACTTCAGCTTTTTTGCTTAAGCTTTCATCCGCTGGCTTCCCTAAAAGTGAAAGAACCTCTATTTATAATATTTCTAATTCAAAAAACATTAATCATCCTCTGCAGCTACAGTGAGCAACCACTCGAATTTGCCCAGGATTGGGAGGTTCCCCAGGCTGTAAGATTTTCAGTGCTAAAGCTGGGAAAGTACCTGGCAAATCTGGACAAGTTGGTCACCCTATCTGTAGCATCAAATTAGGACAGGAGAGAAACACTTATGATGTCAGAGACATTTATAGAGAAATTATCATCAATTTGCATAACTTACAAAAAGATAATAGTCAAAGATTAATAATGTAATAAAGGCACAACCATTTGAGTATTCGTTTATATTGAGACTTATTAAAATATCAAGCGGGGAGGATTAAAAGAAAGACCAAAAGTATATTCTTAGTTACTGCTATTTCTTTAAATGAATCATTCTGGATAAAAAGTACTTTATTATATTTTTTTCAAGTCCCAATAATCAACCTGAATATATCAACCAAATACTTACCACAAAGAAGAGACTGTTGCCACGCTAAAGCAGCACAAAGTAAGACTAAGCTTTTCCCACTTTCTGTAGGGCTCTCCAACAAACAATGCTGCTTACCTTTTAATCCTCGGACAATCTATTGACACAAAAACAATAAAAAAAAATCAGTAAACAATTTACTTCATTAGGGTCTGTCTCCATCACAAGTACAAACACAACAAGAAGTAAGGTTGTACTTGAGGGAACATAGCAATAGCAGAAGGGAGAATTAGTATTTAGTTCAATCTAGACCTTATGCCTTTATCTTTCTCCCTAAAATTATGTTGGACTTAAAAGCATATAGGCATAAAAGAAATGAACAAAGCAATTTGTGCCTTAATGATGCAAGCACCGTCATTTCTGTAAAACTAGAGTACACTAATATCTTGGATTAAAACTTAATGGAGGATACTGCTAGAGGGAGTGTAAATCGCTACAGCCACTTTGGACAGAAATTAACAATTTCTAGCAAAGTTGAAGATACCCAACACCAGGAAGTCCAGTCCTATGTATATATCCAAAACCTGTCCCACAGGAACATAAGGAAACATGCATAAGAAAGTTCATAGCAGCATTGTTTAGAATTGTAAAAGAATGTAAACAACTTAAATGTCTGTCAAAAGGAAAATGGATAAAAACTTCTGGTATATTCATACAATGGACTACTACACAGCAATTAAAATAGATGAACAATCAATAAGGTTACTTCTTAAAAATAATGTTAGGCAACTAAAAACACTTCTAAACAAATATAGGTACAGTATCATATCATTGTACAAAGTTTAAAAACAGGTAAGGTAATGCTCTATATTGTTTACGGATACATACATATGTAACAAAAGTATAACAACACGTCTAGGAAAGAAAAAGAGTAAATTCAGCATACTAGTAATGTTACTTGCAGACAAGGTATAAAGTAAATATGGCAAAATATTAAGATTGAACAACTCTGGAAAGTTGGCTTACTCATTTGTCTATTAATTTTCTATATGATTGAAACGTCTCAAAAATATGGTGAGAAATATAGTATTCTGTGTAAAAGACAGTAAATACTTTGTAGAAGGTAGTAATTCCGTAAAGTAAATAGAAGTGCCAAATGAGCTGAGAATAGTTTTCAGAATATTCCCCTTTGCCTCCTAACCATATACAGTTTATAGCAATCAGGATTATTTTTCGAAAGGTTACATGTTCTTCCATGAACCCAGCAAATATTTTCAATCCATTTACTATCTGAGAAAATGAATGTAGTCACAGATTCAGTATACGTTATGAATTATCAGCATCTTTATCTTAATGAAGACTTAACTGCTGAAAAATACTTGCAGAATTCATTATAGCAAGCTATGATGGACAAGCTTTACAAGGAAAGTTCATCTTCACCCCACCAACGGTACATTCAGACCATATTGAAGAGTCATGCTTTCCTGTTTACTTAGATTCCTAACTGCAGCAGAAACGAAAATCAAGACTGAAACAATGCCATGCAAAGAAAACCAGATACCCAACTAGACTAGGACAGAAGTCTAGAAATAAAAAGGGGATTCCTAAATGTATAAATAAAACAAATGCAAGTAAAACAATTTCCTAGTCTTAACCATCACAGTGGTTGAGAACATGTCTCAGAATCTGACAAATCCGGATTTGTATCCCTACTCTGCCAAAGCTGTGGACCAGGAGGTAGAAGTACGAGTTCTAGATCAGGTTCCCACAACTCAGATGTGTTTCCTTGATCATGTCTTCCTTATCTGTAATAATCCCTAATTGAAAAGCTGTTGTAAGGGAGAAAATGCCTTGGCACACAGTAAGTGCTTGATAATTCTGATTTAATGGTCAGAAGGGTATAATGAAAAGAAGATGGGCTTTGGAGTAAAGCAAGCTTAAGTGTGAGTCCCACTGTGTGAATCACTGAACCTCAGTCTGTTTCTTCATCTGTGCAATGGAGATAAGATTATCTACCTGATAGAGTTTTGACGAAAATTAGCCAGGCATTGAGTTAAGAATTAAGTAAGGTAATGGATAGAACGTGCCTAAACTCCAGTATTTGACACAGAGGAGGTGATCTACTTTAATCCCCACCTCTTCTAAACCACCTATGCTTAATCTAGGATCCAGAGACGGAAGTCAGAGACTGTGCTCTCTTGCTATTGCGTGCAGAAGTTTTGGTACATGACTGCGTTTCTCTGAAGAGAAAGTCCGTGGATTTCTCATTCTCAGAACTATATCCTAATAAAATAACTGAAAACAGAGGGGAGACTGATATGCACTGTTATCAACTGAAGACTTCCTTGCAATAGTGAAAAAAACCGGCAAATTCGACCTGGGAATGGAGGGATGGTTAAAGGGGTAATTCAACAGCTTATGAAGCCAATTATACCCCGACCCCTAGCCTGTGTTCCAAAACAAGCTAAGAACCACTATTCTGAGGAATTTCCCAGTTCTAATATTCTGTGATTCTATCTGTGCAACTCTTGAGTAGAGATTTGGTGGACTCTCACCCCTTCACCCCAGCCAATAACGCAACGCCGGCTAGTTCCTCAGATACAGCCTAGAAATCCATCCCGCCCACAGTCGTCGCAATCCCCCAGGGGATAAAGCACGAGCCCCCGATCCGCCTCCCGCCGTCGTCCCCGCCGCCACGAGTCAGCGGAGGGCCGAGGGGGCTCGGGGCCTCTCCCCGGGGGTCGAGACAGGCTCCCTCCATCCTCCGCGTGTTCAGAACCCCGAGGCCCTGGGACACGGTCACCCCGACGGCCCGCATGGTGGCCAGGCGAGAGCAGAAGGCTCTCTTAGGGCAGGCTGCGCGCCGCCCCAGGAGAGACAGGTTGGCCTGTTCTGAGGAAAACCAAGGCAGCGCTGCCTGGGCTCCGAGTCCCGGGAGAAAAGGAAATGGTATCTGCGAGCACACGCTGCGGAGCCTGGCAGAGAGCAGAGGCCCCAAACCTCTCGCCTCCTCACGAGGCTGCCACTCCCTGGCCGAGCGCGGACTCCGGCGCCTCACCCGCTCCCTCCTCCGCTCTCTCCAGGCCGCGCACAAGCGCTCTTGCAGAGGAATTGCCGCCTCCCGCCCCCTCGACTCCCAGCACCCAATCACCCGCCAGAGCAGAAACCAAGCAACCAATCCCGGCGTGAGGTTAGGGGGCGAGAACGCTGGCCCCCGAGGGAAGCCTCCGCAATAAAAACCAACGCAAAGTATTTCGTGGCCCTGAGGCGAACGCTTGAAGAGGGAGGGACGCGAGCAGATCGCAGGGTTTAAAGGAAAAGTCTCCGTTTTGAGATTTTGAAACCGGCGACTTAACCGTGCAACCGTTTCCTTGGAAACTCGCAGTCTCATTCTTCAGGTCTGTAGACCAACCGAAAGAAAACCCTTTGAAGCCTTGCCGGGTTCTTCCCAGAGCGCCCGTCAGTGCCGCTCAGCTCACGTTTCCGAACTTCACGGCGGCCCGGGTGTCGCACAGACGGAGGCGGGAACTGCCAAACGCCTGAGCCCGGCCAGGAGACAAGGCTGGTTGACGAGTGGCCGCAGAACCTCAGGATGTTCCAGGCTTCCCGGGATAGCGAGTTCAACCAGAGCAACGCTGTAGAGTGCTCCCACCCCGGTCACTTCTGCTCCATCAAGGCTCATCTGCCTTCTGTCCCTCCTAAAACCGGGTTGTTATTCTTTGCCATGAAGTACACTTCAGTTTCCTCAAAGGTAGGGAGTTAATCGTGATCTCTCCAAATTGTGATTTTTGTCAATTTCTGAATAGCCTAAGCTTGGCTCCGATACTAGTGTCTCAAAAAAGTAAAACGTGAGACAGTTTCTCAAGTTTGAGCACCTAGTTTGGGGAGAGGTTTGCTGCAGGGGGAGCAGCGAGAGGAGAGTGGATTTGTTAGCTTCCCTGTCAGTTTTACTGCATCTTCCCCAATTGCAAAATGCACAGTGCTAAAAATAAATTCTACCTTTTAATTTAGTAATCTCAGGCTCAAAAATTTATCCTAAAAGAGTAATCCAAAAGAAAGAAAAAGTAAAAATACCTAAATTGATAACATTGCCTATTGTAATCCTGAAAAAAGTCATCAACCTCCCGGTCTAGTAATAGCACCCTATGCGGTTATGATACATCAGTTTGATCATTAGGAAGCCAATAAAATAATTATCAAAAGTAAACAACTTGCAAAAAAAATTTCATATAAAGTTAAATGAAAGAAAGCAGACTCCTTACTGGGTATTATGAATTCCATTATGTGAAAATATATATGCATAAGCAAAGATGGAAAGTATAAAAAAATGTAACTTAGTGTTAAAACAGTGGAATGAAGGATAATTTATCAATACTTAAAAATATCTTCAAATTTTTATTCTGCTTTTACAATTTTTTTAAATATCAAATCGTTTAAGTAACTGCTCCAGGGAAACTACTACAATTTTCGATTTTCCTCCGCTCAATTCCTAAGGCTCTCAACCGATTCTAGCCTTGTATGGCCATTTGATGTGTGTGGCGTTAACAGAAATGGATACACGTAGGCCCTGGAACCAGACAGTCCTGGATTCCAGTCCCTTGAACTGTTCCTTTCAGGTGAACAGTAGTGAAAGAAAACACAAAAAACTACAAGTTCATTTGATAAAGAATATGAATGTTTATAAACCAATATTCAAAATAGCTGCACACATCTGTTTTCACTTGAATAAAAAAAATCACATTGTGACAAATTTTGTAAGCTTAACTTAAAATACATGAATATTAACATTTACTAATATAGTTACACATTTTGTTTACATCATCAACGAATGTGATGAAAAACAGCATGTTGTTATTTAAACACAGCAGGTTTTGACCAGCCTTTGAAAACTGATCCAAGAATGTGCGCTGCATTTAGTTAGAAACCATTTATTTCAACCTTTTTTGAACTCCTAGAGGTTTCCTACTCACATAAAATCTTCCAAAGCCTCAGTTTAAAATAAAACAAAACAAAAGAACACAGGACCGCTGTATTTAATCTTAGAAGACTACAAATCTGCCTTGTTTAAAAATATGAAAATTCTTAAAGTATTTTTTAAGTGTATGCTTTTATTTTTCACATCGAAATTACTTGATTGAACATTAAGCATCTGATATCTCAGGGAAGGCCAGCCCAGTATCATGTTTTTCAGAGCTGACCAGGTGTTTCTGATGCAATCTATGGACCAGCAGAGACCCATTTGACTAAAGAAGAAATAACTAATCAAGTGTTCTCTAAACATTGCTGCATAATGGAATCAACTGGGGAATCTTAAAAAAAAAATACTAACGCCTGACTCCCAACCGCAGACATTCTGATTTAATTGGCATGGGTTACAATTGGGGATCAAGAGTTTTAACAGCTCTCCAGGTGATTTTAATGTGCAGCAAAATTTGGAGCCACCACAATGATGCAAGACACAATAGTGATCTAAATCACAATTAGCCACAAATGACAGATGCCTATAGAGGAGAACTCACTTTTAAAGAAGTTTCTCAAGTTGGAAATACTTTATAGTTTCTCTCTGTTTCTTAAGATCAAATTTATGCTTTTTCTGAAAGTTATAATGACTCTTTAATTAGTAGTCTTCAGAGGGGATTTATATCGTTAAACACTCAACAATTTTTTTCAACCATTCAGTTTAGGTTATTGTATATAATCACTGCTATACACTTATCTATTACGTGTAACGATACACTGAAATTACCTTCTAGGCGTCACGGTATTAAGAACCATCCATAGTTGATTGACTGTTTGAAGCATTCTCCACAGAACCCCTGAATTCAAAAGCTGGTTCATATTGGATGTTAATACTTCTGCCTATGGTATAAGTTCACTGGCAGAGAGTAGAGTCAAGCGTTCTAGAATCTGTATCGTATCCAAATGTCTTACTGGGACAGCTGAAAATGCTAAAGGGGAAACTTAGCAGTCATAATCTAAATTCTATACAGCTTACCAAATAAGAAGTAACATTGCTCTATCAGACTACAGGCCAAACAAATCAAGAAAACAATGTTGCTCTAAACGTAAAACTTTCAATCCTAGCCATAGTTTTGACCATACTTAAAATAAGGTCCTTAAGAAAAATTCACAGTACTGGTGATACCCACAAGAGGATGCATTTGTCTTCCTTCAAGAAGGGTTAAGGAAGCTCCAAAGGAATGGGAAACCTTCCTTTTTGTAAATCAAATGCTTGTTTCTAACCTTTTGCTTATACCATGGTTTGACTATTCATGACTATTATTGTGTAATATCAATAATGAGAAAGTAAATGATGATATTGTAAAAATGCCTATTTAGATATATGAGATGTCACTATGCTAAGTGCTTGGCACATAAATACTTCATAAATATTTTTGTTACTATACTACTAGTATCGTTATCAGAGTCGTAATTGTAGTAGTAATAATATTAGTAGCAACAATGGTACTTTAGATACAATCATCAAATTCTCATGCAACTTAAATCAAATCGTACCAGTGCTTAGTCCCAGTAGGGATGGTATCTGCTTCCTTTCTCATAGAAACTGCTTAAAATTGATGTTTCTGTTTAAAAAGACACTGTAACAATCAAAAGTGGTATAATTTTAAAGTTCAAAAGTCTCAATGCACAAGTATGTGTACAGTGAATACTATCCCAGGGCCGGCACCACAGCATAGTGGTTAAGTGCGTGCGCTCCACTGCTGGCGGCCTGGGTTCGGATCCCGGATGCACACTGAGGCACCACTTCTCAGGCTGTGCTGTGGCAGCGTCCCACATAAAGTGGAGGAAGATGGGCATGGATGTTAGCTCAGGGCCAGTCTTCCTCAGCAAAAAGAGGAGGATTGGCATGGATGTTAGCTCACGGCTGATCATCCTCACAGAAAAACAAAACAAAACAAAACAAATTTCCAAAAACAGTCATACAAGTGACTGCTTACAATAGTACAAATCAATCTACATTTCATAATCTCTTCAATAAAACAGTTCCCAAATGCTGCCAAATACAACATAATTTCTTTGTAATTAGATTATGCAAAGATACGAGTAAATAAATGAAGACACCTGGCTGAAGATGACCAAAGAAGGTTCATGTTCCTCCTTGAAACCAACCATAACACAGAAAGAAAAAGAAAATTCCAACTTCAAGGAAACAAACAAAAAAACCCACACTCAAACGTTATTAAAAAAAGGAAAATATTATTAAAAAAATTAATATTTCAAAAATATCACTATTTCTATGACAGTTTTACACTAAAACTATTATAGTAATTCTATGCTGTGGAATATTATAGAGCAATTAGAAACAATAAGGTAGATCCACATGTACTGTCATGAAAAGATTTCCAAGAAATATATTAAATCTCCAGACCAAAAGGAAAACGACAAGCACCCAGAAATCAACGCTGAAAGCACAGAAATATATAACCTTAATGACAGAGAATTCAAAATAGCTATCATAAAAAAGCTAAATGAAATATAAGAAAACAGACAATTCAATGAAATCAGGAATTTTTTCACAAAAGAGATTGAAAGTATAAAGAAAAATCCATCAGAAATCTTAGAGCAGTTAGTTAGTCTTCACTAAGTGCTTTCAGAGATTTGATCAGTTTTAGAATACGTAGCAGGGATCTTCCCATTGCACACCCCTTCTTTTCCCAGAGTGTGTGTGGCATGAGGGTGGAGGCTGCACGTGCAAGCCGGTCATGGGAAATGTCACTTCAGCACTGGTTTCTGGGCAGAACTGCAAGATTTAGGGTGGAGTTATTTCCTTCTTTCCTCCTTGTCTTCTGGGGTGCCTCCTTCTCCCCACAGTCCCCCAGGTGGGCTCAAGCACCCAGGATGGCAGCTATGATGATGGGTGACCTGAGTTCACTTTTGGTTGGAGAGGCCTATAAAAGGCCAGCAGCAGCCTTTTGTAGGCCACACTTCACATGAGGTGCCTCAGAGAGTCTTTGGAGCCGCAACAGCACAGAACATCTGATTTCGCTTGTTTTGGTCTCAGAGAAACTGATACATGTTTTTTTGCATGTAGTAGCATCAAAGGGAATTTGTCCTGCAGTTCTGAGTGTGCCCTGCCCTGCCTGGCTCTCGACTCTTCATTTTTCTTGCCACATCTGCATCTGTGGGTGCCATCCACCTGTCTTTCTCAGCACCTGAAACTCAACGAGAAGCGTACACTGGCCTTGCCTCCCTGGAGTCTTCAAGGGCGCCCTGCTCTATGATCACGTCCTTTGGGGCATTAGCTCTAAGTAGACTGTCCATGGTGGCTATCTGGCTGGTGGCTCACCCTGCCTGGATGCCAACCTGGTTTGCACCCTTCTCCTTGAGCGAGTAGTGGACACCCACCCCAGCCTGCAGAGACTCCTGCCTGGGCTCTGCCAGTGAGCCTGGGGACCACAACTGTGAGTTTTGCAGGAAGAAGAGAGGAAGTAGTCCAAGCTCATACCCAACTATGTCTGGCCGTTACTCCTTTCCAATCTCTTCAGATACTTAACCTGGTCATTTCCTGGGAAAGTAACAGGTTTAAAACATGATTCCAGGCCGATGCCCACACCAGGGAGCAGAAGAACAGTCTGTCCCCATTAGTCCTGTTACCAGAGGGGCAGGAGCTGGGCAGGGAGCAGGACAGATGGAAAGACCAGTGCTGCTGCAGCTGCTGTACTTGTCCCTCACCCACGTGTACCAGGTTTCCAAATGAGCCTGTGGGGCCAACACAGGCCACAGAGGAAAGGCTAGAGAGAAGCAAAATCCTTCTTGACTCTTCTTTTGGGTGCCCACTGGGCTCAGTGGAGGTCCAAATGCTTACCCCATTTCTAAGGAAGTGCTTTTGTGGGTCTTCAGACCTAACCCCAGCTGATGGTCTCTGTCCTCAAGCCCCGGACAGAGGTGATGGTGCTCTGAGCTGACAGCTTGTGACAGCCCTTCAGGCCTGGCCTCTGAGGTCCTCTCTCATCTTAGGCAGAGTCCCCCTGAAGACGGTTCAGCCTGGGCCTCCTCCCAGCATTCATGCCTGGTGCTTGGGAAGCATGCACAGCCTCACACAGCTCCTTGTGGCCCTGAGGACCTGGGAGTTGGCCAGTCTCTGCCTTTAGAGCCTTGGGACAGGTGTCGGGTACCAGTCTCTGTGAACTTTGAGCCCCAGGGATGCTCCACATGCCTCAGCTCAACCTCGCCCAGGGAACACAGAGGCACAATGCAGAGACACTGACAACTCACTCAAAAAACAATCTCTCTTTTGGACTTCTGAACCCATAGGCAAGGTGGGACCCCACAGCAGAAGAACCTCTCCTGGAGGGAGGAAACACACTACTATGGTCTGGTAGCTTGACAACACAAGAGTTATCTGGAGGGGAGAAAAACGTGGAAAGATCAGATGAGGGTGACTAAAAGCTGGTGTCTAATGCACAGCTCATACACGTTTACAAAATTAACATGTCAGAACAAATTAGCCTTGGTTCTTACAGCTCCTCACATCCTTCTGGGATTTACTTGCTGCTGTGGCGTCCAGGTGACCATCCAGAGCCCAAAGGCAGCCCCGCAGGCTGTAGACATCAGACTGGAAAACCCTGCACCCTGGCATGGGAGGGCCACCGGGGGAAGATTTGAGCCCCTGGAGCCATTTAAAATTTAGGAGAAACCAGCCATGAAGACTTGGACACCATCCTCAAGGGCAGTTCCTTGCCTTGGTCTGTGTGGACGCACGGTGAAGGAGCGTGCTCCTAGACCCCAGTGGGTGTCAGAGTCCCTGGCGCACACCAGGTGTTGTCCAGCCCGTCCCCAACACCTCCACTGGGCCTGATGGAAGAGGAGACCAGCAACCAGTGGGGTGCTTACCTGCTCCCCAAACCTGCTGGTCCAAGTTGCACTGCAGGGATTCCAAAAGAACAGAGGATGTTTTGGGGGGGAAAATAACATCTTCCATCTGTCATTCATTGCTCCTGACTAGACGCATTTCATCTTTACAACTGAGACCAGATGTATGGTGAAGCAGTCCTGAGAGGAGAGGGGATGTTGGAGATGCATGACAGCTATTGCTGGGTTAGCCAGTGTCAGCAACACCAGAGCACCCTTCCTGTGACCCCATTCACTCCCATTCAGCTCTGGGCTCTCTGAAGTCCCAGGGAGCAGGGGCCAAGGCTGGAGCCTTAAGAGTCAGACGGGCCCGACCAACTATGTGACCATGGGCTAAGTGCCTCCTGGATAGGGGGACTCAGGGAGACATAGTATGTGCCGATGCTCACTTATTATTCTTCTTCTGATTGCTGTTGTCTTTCCCCACCCCAGACGAGACGCTGGGCTGGATTCAGTGCACCTGCATCTATGGAGTGTCTGCCTGTGGCAGGTGCCAGAGGGGCAATGATGAAAAGGATGCTAAGGAATACTTTAGACCCATCGCAGACACCACTCAGGAGGCGTGGGAAAGTAGAGGGTGGAGTTCTCAGGAATGGATTGAGTCTTTAGAATATTTGTCCCCAAATGTCCTTAAATAAGACAGACTTTTGGTGTTAACGTGCCGTATTATTAAAACAACATGACAAAATAACCCTGTAGGAATTGTGTTCACGGGTTTCCATATCTGAGGGTCTCATCTTTGCAGGGTCTTGATCGAGTGCTGGGCCTGAGAAATACCAGAATTGCTGCCAGTGGCTGAGGACCCAGATGCCAAGATGTGGGGCTCTGAGCCTGCTGGCTGGACAGGACACACTGCTAGCCCGGGCTGTCTATGGGCATCCGATTCTTTCTTGACCTGCTTGGTGTCAACGCCCATACTCTCTACGTTTGGGGTGGGACTTTTTCTAGCAGTGACAAATTGGCCCTCAGCTTCAAAAAGTATGAACCAAAGCATATGCTTGCCTTTTGAAATGCTGGGGCCGAAGGCTCTGTGGCCGCCCCATTTGGCCGCACTCTTCATTCCCACACTGGAACATTCACGCTATGTGTGCAAGAACAAGCTACTCCCTACACATGCAATACAGCAAAGCCTTTTTTCCAGGAACACACATGACATCCAGAGAGCTCATCATGGAGACACTGGGACCCCAAGGGGTTTGACCATGTAGAGTTCATCTTTCCTGCAGACACAACATTTCTATTTCTCCCTTTCTACTCCTGGCGCCTTTTTTTGGTTTCTTACTCAGTTGGGTCCTTTGGGAAGTGGCTGCTGAGCTGTGTAGGAGAGCGAGAGGGGTGTGGGGGCTGATGCCTGATATGAAGGAGAAGGAAGCCCAAAGAGGCAGGAGACCGTCCCAGGAGCCTCACTGGCCCAGCAGGGATGTGGGAGGCATGGCTGCCCCTGGAGGAGCCTGCAGAGTGGAAAGGGCAGCCCAGCGCCCGCTCCCCAAATCTCCCCATGTACTCCCTCCTGGGGCACTGCCACTGGTGACCTTCAGCCAGCTGCTGGTCTTGCAGCTCAGTGGCGAGCTCTCTTGTGAAGAGGCTCTGAGCGGTGCTCTGTGAGGACAACACAGCCCATCTGCCGTGTCATGTGTGCAGGTAAATGCCCCTGCTCACCTTTGGGGAGCAGATTCTCCGGGTCCAGGAAATGTCCCTCCTGAGGGGACACTCAGAAGAAGGAGGTCAGTGGTCAAACCACAGCCCCGACCTGCTGCAGCTGGTCCTGGGGTCAGTCTGACTGTCACTGCCTCCCCTCAGCTTTCCCTTCTCAATTCTACTCACCCTGAGACCCCCTCATCTCAGTCGTTCCCCGGGTGGGTGATGCCAGACTTCTTCCTGCTCACACGCTGGTCAAGAGGGCGGTGCATGTCCACTCATGGTCACTATGCCTAGAAGCAACTGGTCTGCACATACGAGCTGCCTGCCCACTGAAGTCTAGTTACGAAAGTGTTGGGAAGAACCATCTGGAGCAGGAGTCGCGCTTGTCTCCTCCCAGAGGAACTCAGTTTGAGTCTGCCCAGCAATTCAAGGCCCTGCCATCCAACTCAGCAGAAGAAAATGACCCACAGCCAAGAAGCTGGCCCTGTGGGGGCTCACTGACCTCAACCATAACCTTGCTGGAGTCAGCCTTGAGGGGTCCCAGCCATAGGTGGGGGTTGCAAAGGCCACTAGGCCAGCTAAGGTTGCTGATCACTACACTTTTGCTCCACATCAAGTTCAGAAACTCCACTCAACTCCTCCACTGCCCCTTCTGAGAGGCGCAGCCCCCGGCCACACCTCCTCCATCCACTGTCTTAATCCAGAATACTTTCATCATCCTATAAAGCTTCCTCATGCCTATTAGCGGTCACTTTTCACTCCTCCCTCCCTACCCCACCCCCTGACAAAGACCAATCTACTCCCTATCTCTATGGATTTGCTGACTCGGGACATTTCTTATAAACGGAATCCTACAATATGAAAATACCTAGCATGATGTTGTCAAGGTTCATCCATGTTATAAGTGTGTGTCAGAACTTCGTTCCTCTTTATGGCTAAATGATATTCCATTGCATGGAGAGACCACCTTTGGTTATCTATTCTTCCGTTGGTGGACAGTTGGGTTGTTCCCACCCTTTGACTATTGTGAATAATGTTGCAATGAACATGCTCATTCATGGACTTGTCTGAGTCCCTGTCGCAATTCTTTGGATCATACAAGTTTTGTAGGCTCTCAATGCACCTTCCAGGAGTTTTCTATTTCCCTTCACAAGCTGTACATTTCATTGTCCTATTGTCTGGCAGACCCAGTCCAAGGACACTGGAAAGCTAGTTTTGCCATTGATCTCAAAGTGCAAGGGTCACAGGGGTGAATTTTTTCTTTATGAGCATCTGGACCAATGAGGGTAATTGACTACAAATACCAGAGTAAACTCTAGCTAATGTAAGCAGAAATAAACTACAAGGAGATGATCCTGTAGTTCAAAGAATTCACAAATATCTGGACAATCGGCCTGGAGAATGTGCAGGAAGCAGAGGGCAGTGGGACACCCCAGCCCCACCCTAGGAAGAGCCCAGTCAGTAGGCCACCCTGGGCCTTCAGACATGGGGCTGAGGCCACAGGTATCGTTCATTGGGATCTGCGCTGTGTTAACACAGCTCCCTGACAACACCTTGATTTCAGACACCTGGTCTCAGAACCGTGAGAGAATGTTTCTGTTATTTTAAACCACCAACATTGTGGTGATTTGTTACAACAGTCCTAAGAAACTTACACACACACACACTCACACAGGCCAATCTCATGCACAGGGGCAGTGCTCTCCACCTCAGGCTGAATCACAACCCATTGAAACACCCACTTGAAGACTGGAGAACAACAACTTCCCATGGTCCTGCAGGGGCTGGGCCAGGTATCTTCACATAGACACACCTCCTGTACCTTTTCTGTGCAAACCAGCCGTGCCTCCTTGTCTGCTGGACAATGGGACGCCTTCTTGACTCAGCTGAAGTGATGCTGCTCAAATCACCAATTTCAACAGACCAGTGTTGTTTTTCTAATTCATGCAGGTTCCCTCTGGAGGCCCTGGGGAGGATCCATTTTCTCACCTTTTCCAGCCTCTAGAGGTCACTGCATCCCTTAGCTCCTGGGCTCATCCTTCAACTTCAAGGCCGGCAGTGTCCATCAGAGTCCTCCTCACATCACATCACTCTGACTCTGCCTCCGTCCTCACGTCTTCTCTACTCTGACCCTCCTGCCTCCCTCTTCCACTTGTAAGAAATATGATTACTCTGGGCCCACCTGGACAATCGAGGATGGCTCCCATCTCAAGGTGAGCTGACCAGCCCCTTAGTCCATGAGCCCTTTCATGTCTCTTTGCCTTGAAACCTAACATATTCAGAGGTTCTGGCCCTTGACTGGATGGGAAGGGCATTGCATGCAGTGTTGTTAGAGAATCAGTGAGGATCAGTCTCTCCGACATGAACAATTCCAAGGGCCTCTGCGTGGGGCAGTGCACACAGAATGCAAATATACCTTCCTGCCTACAGCAGTCATGGATGGAGTCATTGGTGTGTGAGGAGCCATCAATGAGGGACAAAACAGGATGGCTGACCCTCCTCAGGAGCAGCTAGAAGACGTCTCAAAAAAGAGAGCCCTGAGCTTTGTGGTTACCATATGCATGATGCACCCCAGCAGGGGTGCAGCATGGTTGGGGCTAGAGGGTTCACAGAAAGTTATGGGGTCTGGTAAAGTTGGATTCACGCACCCCTTGGAGCAAGAACTTGGTAGCAGTGGGAATGTTCTGGAGCCTTCCCCCTGCCATGCACTGGCACACACACATACACATGCACTCACACACAGACACATATGCAGCACAATATGCACAGAGACACATACACAACTCTGCACATGCACACACTCGGAAGACACACATGCACACATGCGTCTACGCACATACACATGGATATGTGTGGGCACAAAAGACATATGCACGTGTACACATGCTGCATACAAATAGAAAGAAACATGCACAGAGAGACAAGTGTACACAGGCATACCCACATGCACACAAACACACAAATGCACCCACACATGCACAGGAACAATATGATGCCATTTGCATTTGGTAGAAAGTTCTGGGAGCAGAATGGAGGAGGAACGAGGGACAGGGAAAGCAGAGACCACTCAGGGTGTGTCAGTCAGTGCAGTCACCACAGTACTCACAGTACTGGAACGGGGGAAGGGCAGCAGTAATGGAGGAGGTGGATTAGGGGCGTGTGTGGGACCAGCAGCCTTGGTGGTAGGGGTAGCAGACTTGAAGGTCAATGTGGTCTTCTAGGGTCACTGGGGGCACTGATGGGAATACAGAACACAGGAGCCAGGGTATATTTGAGGGAAAGGAGATCAATTCAGCCTGCAAGGGGTGAAGGGACTGCAATGGGAGCCATGGGCATCCTGGTGGGGGCATTTAGAGCAGGCAGGACACTTTGCTTGTAGTTCAAGAGGTCTGGTAGGAAAGGGCGGGGTGGCGACATCAGCTCCAAGGCTGGAGCTGGATCCTGGACTAGGACCAGCTCTCTCAGCGGAGCTTGGAGTGACGGGGGCCGGTCCAGGATCCCTGGGACTGGGGCAGCAAAAACCATGGGAGTAGGGGGTACATACAAGGAAGCCATTGCTTTATCTTGCTAGCTCTTAATACAGAGGTGTACTGCTTCCCATTCTGATAACATTCTCCCTTCCAGATAAGCTTTCTCAGAAGAAATCAAACCCAAGAGTAATGATGGCTAATTATGCAAAATTAAGAACATAAATTCACAGGATCCCCCCCAAAAATTATTTAATCACCACCTACCAGTCAAAATGAGGGGCCTTTATGAAGATGAGGGAGGGGCAGGATCCTGTCTCCAGGTCAGCCCAGGGCCAGACAAGTGAGCAGGGAGCAGGTGTAGGGTCCCCCACTCAGCCATGCAGCTGTCCCTTGTGACTGCTGGACTGAGTCTGCTCTTCATGCTGTGAGCTGAGGGACCCAGTTTATTCCTACCCACACTGTGGAGGTCATTTGAGAGTCTCTGGGAGGGCTGGGCAGTGGGCACGTGTGTGTCCCAGGTCAGCCACCTGCACTGGGTTAGGGTCTCAGTCCTGTTGTTCAGAACCCCAGGTGGACTTGGGCCAGAATTTGCTCTCTTGTGTCTTTGATGGTGTCTCCCAGGCAGAGCGGGACATCTTCCTGCCCAGCAGGGGAGAAGGGAACTCAGTGAGGCCTTGGACAGATTTCCATCCACAATGGGTCCCTGCTAACCCCTTGCTCCTGGTGAAGTTATAACCAAGTCAGGTAGCCTTTCTAAGACATAGTTTCCTCAGAGGCCAAAGTCATGTTTTGGAAGGAACTTTGCATATTATAAGCCCATCTATAAATGTGAGGACTGTTGTCCCTATTATGTGTTTGTATTTTGCAAGACTACTGCGCTGGGGTTTCCATTAAAAATCAAACACATCGTTACAAAACGTGTTATCAACTTCAAAAATCCATGGTGCTGTTGGAACAATATTTGAGGTCTGCAAATGTCTAGGTGCCACCCAATCCCTATTCACTACCTTCCCACAGGGACCGTCACATCCTCACCACCTTGGGACCCCTCTGTGCCTCGTGTTGGTACTTATGGGACCTGGACATCTCGGACACTCAAGCCCGGGCTCCAGGCATCCCCAACTGTACAGTACAAGGTTCCTGCCCCCTGTCTGCCCACTTACCTCCCTATGCCCACTGTCCCTCTCTCAGAGCTGGTCAACTTGCCGGCCTCAGTCTTGTCCACCCAGGCCTCAGGACCCAAGTTCCCCTCTCTTTGCCTTTTCCTTCTTAAATGCCCATGTCTAGGTCCTCCCTCTCCCCTACCCCTGAAAAGACTGGTCTCATTCAGTCCTGAGAGTTGTCCTCAGCCTCTCAAGGAAAGTGAGTCCCAGCAGACCCAGGAGTGAGGTGGGACCCGGTGCTGGCAAACCAGATCCTGGTGGTTGGTCACACCCAAAACCTGGGGAATATCATGCAATGTGTGCTCATCATCAGAATGAAACTGTACTTGATTTCAGGGGAAACGGTTTGGCAATAGTAATGATTAGAGGAACTGAGGCCTTCAACGGTGTCAGGAAAAAGGAAGGTCTGTACACATAATCATCATAATTTTCATCCCATGTTCCTCAATTAAATGAATGATCGGATGGATGCTGGATGGCTGGATGATGAATGGATGGATGAAAGGGTAGTTGATGCAAGGATAGTGAGTGGATGGGTGAATGGATGGATGGATGTGTGGGTGGATGTGTGGTTTACAGTTGGATGGATGGATGAGGGATAGATGAATGGATGAATGAATGGTGGATGGATTGATCATGGGTGGATGCGTGATGGATGGATGGATAGATGGATCAATGGATACCTATGAGGTCAGGATAAATAAAGCACACATGGACACCTCTAAAGTAATGGGGTCTAGATCCACTTGATCATCACTGTGAGCTCATGCACATTTGCTCCATCCTCTCCTCTTGCTTGCTCACACCTTCCTTGATCTGGATTGGGGGCATGTCCAGTTCTGAGAGGGATCCAATTCCTTTTGGAGTTCTCCTCTCAAAGGTCCCATTAACTGCCCCTCCTCTTCAGGATCTTAGGGCCGTGGCAGCTCCTATAGAAATCTTACAGGACGTTTCCTATTAGTGTCAGCTTCCTCTGCTGATCAGATGGAAGGGTGAACCCAAGTGTGGGGACACATGGCTGTTTGCCTCCCACAACTCCCTCAACCATTTGATCTCTCTTTCCCTATTTCATCCAACTTCACAGTCCATATTCCTTGAGCTATGGACATCTGCTCCGATGTTAGGTATTTTAGAGACATCTGGGCTCAGTTCTTTCAGTCTTTTACATTTTTCTCCCTAAAGCCCTTATTACAGACATCCCTTTATTCCAGCTTTGAGGAAAATGGTATAGAAAACCCTCGACTAGACCAGTAACCTTGAGGAAAAGTGGCATCAGCCCTGCTGCCCTTCAGCTTCACAATGAACTTCAAGATCGTTTGGTTTTCAAGATGTTCATCATGTGGGAGTTCTTCCCTCCCCTCCCACTTCCAAGCTCCCCAATCCTGAGCCTGGGGTCCTGGAAACAGGCCTCACCCCCCACCTGTGCTCTGGAGCCAGGCCGCAGCCTGCCAAGTTGATCCAACATCCTCTACATTATTAATGTGCTGGTTTTTCTAGCAGACTCAACACAACAAAGATGGTGGTGATGGTAACGAACGTAATGGCGAGTCACCATCGTGTACTGAGGACTAATTCTGGGGTGGTTCTCTGAGAAATGCTTTACCCACCTTACCTCATTCACATCTTGCAAAAGCCCTGAGCGGCGGGTGCTTGAGGCAGGGGAGTCTTTGTACTTCTCATGTGAGCTAGAAAATCGATAGATTGATAGGTATTGGTGATCTCTGAGCCTGGAATATAAGCTTTGGACTGGCTTCTGTTGAGACAAGGAACAGAGGTCTCTTGTCTACAGGACAGGTGGGCAAATAGGCAAGGGGCAGACAGTACCACTGTCATCCTGCTGTAGCCGGTGGGGCCCAGGTAGGCTCACCTGTCGGCTCAGCACTGTAAGTGGGATGGGTGGGGGCGATGGTAGGGATATTCCCCACAGTAGGCTGACAGCCTCTTCAGGATCCGGTTGGGCGCTGTCAGCAAGATGAGTTTTATGAGTCCTTAGAATAGGCCTGAGGGGGCAATTCTGAAAGTCTGTTAATGAAAGGCCAAAATTCCCATCCTTCAGGGGCAAGAGGAGTTAGTCAGGTGGTTGAATGTTCCGTAGATCATTCTCTCCGCCCACCACACTTGCTGGGTGTTGTTTTATAACATCCTGGTCTCTGGAGACACAAAGAGAAATCAGATGGAGTCTTCAGCCTAACCTTCACCGTCTCCTTGAGCAGCAGATGGACCAGCTTGTCCCAAGAGGAATGACAGTCTTGCCACCTGCAACCCGCAGCCTCATCATGCTTGAGATGGGAGGACTTCACCAAGGAGTGTGTTCCTGGCTGAGATTGGGGGAGGAAGAGTTTGCAAGATTCATTGGACAATCTCCTGACCATTCATTCTATGTGGCCACATTGCTACTTCCTGGGGACATTGGTGGGAGAGGTGATGGGGGTCCGTGAGCTCAGAAGATCATGGCAGTGGAGGATGATGAGAGTTGATGGAAGGGTCTACAGGATTGACCCTATCGTTTAATTTTGTTTGAGTAAAGATGGTGCAGAACCCCAGGCCAGGCAGGGGCTGGGCCAAATGGATAGGCTAGTGGTGCTTCCCTGGGTTGGGAGAGGCAGGATGGGCGTTGAGTGAAGAATGAGGAGGGAGGAGGGTGCCTTTTGGTTTCAACAGTCGGGGCTCACCCCCTGGAGACCTTGGGATGCTTCCATCACCAGAACAGGGCTCCAAGGTGGCTTCTGTTGTCCAGGAAGCCCTGCGGATGCAAAGTATTTAAAGTGTCCTTTGTGGAATCATCACTTCGAAATTCAAAACCTGTAAGTGGCCACTGGCTCAGCTGCATGGAGTGCCTGGGCTTCCAGGGGGCAGCATTTCTGCAGGAATGTGCCAGGTGACCACCTAGACTGTGAATTTGGATGAGGACTCATGTGATAGAGCCCCCCTCGTCTGTCCCTTGAAAACCTCAGATCATCACCTCGGGAGACAGTTTTCCCTCTACTGCTCAGAGCCATCAGTCATCCCGGCTGGTCCTCACACACAGCTCGTGTTCTTTCCACACCATATCCACGAACCGACTTTCTCTAGTTTCCCAAGCCCAGACACTCTGCTGGCCACCCCTCCACCTGTGAGCCTTTCTCACTGAAACTGGCCCCATCCCCAGGGACAGGACACCTGTGCTTCCCCTACCTCACAGGGTCATCACCCTCAGGGGACACGACACCATGCTGATACAGTTGCATCATCTTCTCTTATTCCATCCAGAGACCCAGTAAAGAAATTTGGGGTTCAGGTCAGCTGCTCCTGAGCTCCCTGCAGCATATGGGAGTACTTGTCCAAACAAGCCTCAGGGAGCCTTGGCTGATGGCAGAGATCTTAGGCCTGCAGAGAGACCTGGGGTGGACAGCATCCCTGCCAGCCACCAGAAACGTATACTCTGTACTGCTGGAGATCTGAGCTTGCATCCCTCATGACCTCGCAGCTCCCGGCACTGGGGCCTCCCCCACTCTGTTCTCCCTCCTTCAGACATTAAGACCCTCCCCAACTGCATGAACCCCAACAAGTCCAAATGGCCCTAGCCCATGTCGCTTCCAGGGTGGAGACCCATCATCAACACCTGGTTCATCCTGGAGAGGGACCATGGCATCTCTTACTTCCAAGACAAGATAAATAACCAGGACATGCAGATGATGAAGCTCTTCAGTGGGGGTCTCCACAGGGCAGGAGGGGCCTTAGAAGCAGTGGTGTGGCCACACAGAGTGGGATGCCTACCTGGGCCAGCACATCTAGCAGCTGCACTGAGCCTGTGGGCCAAACTGCACCCTGTGCACTGATGGGGGTGTGTGTGTCTGTGTGTCCACCCGTGTGTACACTTCGAGGTGTGGGTGTAAGGCCGCACTGTCTCTCTCTCCACCACCACTGTGAACCGACCCCTTTTGGTCACCCTGCATCCACCCAGATGATCTTTCTGACATCCTGGACCCTCAGGCCCTGTCCTACGCCCACCTTCACTCAACTCCCACCATCCACTGCCCTGGCATCACGACGCATTTAACCATCTCCACCATGACCGACACCCCCATTTACGGCCAGCCCATTCTAGCTAGTACCCACCAGTGTCTCTCCAGCCCACCCACTGGAGGTTCCCTCCCCTGATGAGTCCTCAGCCCACTGGGTCTCCGTCTGCCAACCTTGCTCCACGTTCGCTTTCCTTCCCCTACGTCACGTCCTTCCTTCCTCTGCACACACTGACCTCCAGGACAGCCACACGCTCCTGTCCTGCAGCTCCGTCCTGTTCCTTCCATGGTCCTGGCATGGTGAAATCCACCCTGGGACCCAGCTCTGCACTTTCTCTGCACCTGCCCCAGCAGTGAGAGGGGCACAGGCTGGTTCAGAGCGAGGGCTGGTCCCACCGTCACATCATGATGGTAGACCACAAGGCCCCACGGTGCTGCCTACACCCCTCCCAGTGTCCCTGGGTCATCTCACTCCTCCCCGCTCTAGGTGCATTTCACATGTCCCTTCTCTCCTCACCATCCACCCCTGCTTCCCTGTGCAGGACAAACCTTTACCTCAAACAAGGCTCAGTGCATAGATTGTGCACACTGCAGTGTGCACGGCTCGGTGGGCCAGGTTGTGGGCATGGTGTGCACACATGTTGCCAGCTGGGAGAGGGCTGAGGTGCAGCTTCTGAGACTCAGACTCCCCCAGGGAGAGGTCAGGCTTAGGCTGCAGGGAGGGGCCGACACCCTGGAAGGGACAAGGGCCACACCAAGGGACTTTCACCTCTCCAGGATGAACATCTCAGGGGGCTTCAGGTTCTAATGGGCCAGGATGGGAAGATGGGACTCCACTCAGGAGGGGCTGGGGCTGATTCAGGTGAGGGGGAAGAGAGTGTAAGGTCACTGGCTCCTGGAGGCCGGTCACTGACAGCCTGCGCCCCCTCCTCTTGGTGTGGACCCCCTGCAAGCCATCAAATGCAGGGATGTCCCTCATGGAGGGGCTGTAGCAGGGTGGACAGAGCAACCCCTGAGCCCAGGGAGTTCCACACCATCCCATCCACAGAGGGCAAGTCTCTGCTCTCCTGGGCCAAGGGGCCCCATTTCATGTGGAGTCTTCAGACAAGGGGACCACCCCAGGGCCCTCAGCCACCCAGGTGGCTCCTTGTTTCAGGTTGCTCCTGTCCCAAATAGAAAAAAGTACAATGAAGAGTATAGACAGGATCCATAATCTCACCGCTATATCCACCTCCCCTAACTCCCAGGTCTGGTTCCTTGGGTTTGAGTGTGGATCAAACTGGGAAATTTGATTTTGGCTTTTCATGGCATTTCCATCACCCTTCCGACTCTCCAATGTCCATGCTGGAAGGACTAACCAGCTAGAGATCACCTGGTTAGTTAACCTCCTGTATTTATAGAGGGTCAGGAACCGAGATGGGGAAGGAAGGAGGAACCCCAGGCCTTTGACCCTTCCTCCTGCACCTCAGCATCAGCTCTGCTCTGTCCCCTCACCCTCATCTGGAGCATGTGTCTTGACTGGATCCCCATCCTGCACCACCCTCCGCCACAGGCAATCGTCCACCAGCTCCCCAGCCCAAAGAGTTAAGGATGGCAAGAACAACTACAAGAGCCATTATTTATGGACTCCTTGCCCTGTGCCAGCAAGGAGTTAATTATCTCACCGAATAAGACAGAAGTTCCAAAAGTAACCCATTTTACAAATGAAGAAACTGAAGCTCAAAGAGTTAATATCATGGCCAGGGTCTCTGAGGTAGGAAGAGGTTACATCCAGGATATGAATGTAGACCCATAAGTCTGGAGTCTCATACTAACACGTATGCTTTGGGACTAATCAGTAAAAAAGTTTATAATCATGAGATTGAATTTGCAAGTTGGAGCATAGCATACATACCAGCAAGTACAGAAATCATCCTTGCATCGATCCATGAATTATCCAAAGGGAACACAACCGCTAACCGGTACCCACAAAAAATAGAACATGACTAGCCCTCCAACGGCCCTCTTATGTGCCCCTCCCAGGTCACTGACCTCTCTCCCCCAAGAGGAACCAATATTCTAACTTCTGAATTTGTTTTTCTTGTCTTTGAACTTGATTTAAATGGAATCGTACAGAGTGTCTTCTTTGGTGTCTGGCTTCTTTCATTTTGCTTGTAAGATTCATCAATATTCTTGAATGTGGCTGTAGTTAATTTTTATTTCTGTATAGTAGTCCACTATAAAACATATAACCCATTTTATTTATCCATTCCACTACTGATGCGGAATGGGTTGTCTACAATTTGATGATATGCCAAAAAATGCTGCTCTGGACATCTTGTACATCTTTTGGTGAACATATGAACATATCTGTGTTGGGTAGATACCTAAGCGTGGAATTGTTGGGTCATGGAGTATGTGTACATCCACCTTTAGGAGATACTACCAAAGAGTATCAAAGCAGATTAAACAGTTTGCACTCCCAGCTGTGTACAAAAGTTCCAGTTGCTCCGCATCTCCACCAACGATTGGTGCCGTCAGAGGTTTGATTTTAACCATGCTGGTGTATGTGTAGTGGTAGCTCATTGTGGTTTTAATTTGCATTTTCCTCCTGAGTAATTACATGGAGCCCTTTCCCATTTCATTGTTACCATTTGGTTATCTTTTTTTTGAAGTGCCTAGTGAAATCTCCCCTTTTATTCTCGTGAATTGTCTGTAATATTTTTATAAATTTATGCAAGTTAGTTAAATATCCTATATGAGAGTCTTGTGTCAGATAAATAAATGGCAAGTGTTTATCCCCTTTGTGCCTGCCCTTTTTCCTCTCTTAAAAGTTTCTTTTCACTGACAGTTCTCATTTTTAATAATTTCCTGTTTATCTTTTTGTTCCTTATGTTTACTATTCTTTGTGTTATGTGAAATCTTTGCATGCCCCAAGATCTTGAGACTGTTTTCCTAAAGTACCTACTAGAGAAGTTATTGTAAAAACCCCCGTTTAGATTTAAAATACACCTGGAATTGATTTCTGTTGGTACAGTCGCTATGGAAAATAATGTTTCTCAAAGATTAAAGATCAGAGTTTTCTCAGAAGATTACAAATGGAACTCTCATGTGATGCAGCAATCCCACTACTGGGTATAGTTCCGAAGGAAATGAAATCAGTATCTTCAAGTGATATCTGCCCTCCCATGTTCACTGCAGCACTTGTCACAATGTTACCGAACCAAAATGAGTTCCCTATTTGGTGAGTTGAAATCAAAGTCTTTAGCAGAAGTAGTTTTCACACAAAGTACAATTCATTTCCCACAAATAAGCGGACCATAGGGAATCACTTCAAAAGCTGTGGCTCTCTCAGCAAGGGAAAACAAGTGCCTTTTATTTTTGGTAGGGAATAAATATTCAAAAGGAAAGTTTCGTCATCACGTATAGAGGTGGGTACAAGCTATCCCAGTCGTAGTTTGAAAACATGCTTTCCCGTATAGTTCATGTTATGCTAATAAGGCTTAAGCTCCTTCTGGGATGGAGATCTTAACATTAAAATGAAGCAAAAGTAACTTTCGAGACTTCTTGGCCCATCTGTGCAGGCGTTGCTTTTGCAGTGGGGTTTGGACTGGTTCATGGTGGTTGGTGATTGCGTCTCTTAAAGTAACTGAGAAACAACTTTGAGAAAGAGTTAAGGGCCGGCCTGGTGGCATAGTGGTTGGGTTTGGGCGCACCGCTTCAACAGCCTGGGGTTCGCAGGTTCGGATCCCTGGCGCCGACCTATGCACCACTCATCAAGCCATGCCATGGCAGGCGTCCCACATATCAAATAGAGGAAGATGGGCACAGATGTTAGCTCTGTTCCTCTTTACCTTCCTCAGCATAAAGAGGAAGATTGGCAACAGATGCTAGGTCAGGGCTAAACTTCCTCACCAAAACAACAAAAAAGAAACAGTTAAGTGCTTTCGAAACTGCCTTTGAATTACTCGGGGCAGTTAGTTGGTGACAACAATAGCCAAGATATGGACACAACCTAAGGGTCTGCTGATGGATCAATGGATTAAGAAACATTACATGTATCTACAATTAAATAGTATCCAGCTTTAAATATGAGAGAAATCCTACCTTTTCTGGCAACACGGTTGAACTTGGAGGACATTATGCTAAGCGAAATAAGTCAGACACAGAAAGACAATCACTGCATGATCTCATTTACATGTGGAATCTAAAAACGTCAAACTCGTGGAAACAGAGAGTGGAATGTGGCCACCAGGGATGGAGGTTGGTGGGTGCGAGGGGAATGGGAGATGTTGGTCAAAGGGTACAAACTTTCATTATAACATGAGGATGTTCTCAAGATTTAATATAGAACCAGGTGACCAGAGTTAATAATAATGTATTTTATACTCAAGAGAATTGATCTTAAGAGTTCTTAGCATTAAAAAAAGGGGGGATTATTACAGGAGGTGATGGAACTGTTTGTTAGCTTGATTGTGTTATTCATTTCACAATGTGTACATACATCAAATCATCACATTGTACACCTTCAATATATACAACTTTTCTTTGTTAATCATACCTCAATACAGCTGGAAAAATATTTGTGCTAACTTCAGAAAATGCTTACGAATTAATGTGAATGAGGAAAACAAGAATTGAAAGCACAAATGCAGCAGGGCCTGGGAGAAAATTTGCCAAATGTTACCCGTGGGTGATACTGGCCTAGAGCAAGTTGACTCGAGGGAAGCCGTGTTGTAACTTAGAGTAACCTCTGACTAGCTCACTCAAGCTTTGTATGTTTTACCTTGCACATAGCCTAGGAGATAAACAGCTCTGGGAAATAATCCTGGCTGACACACGTACCTCCCAAGAGTGATAGATGATAACTTTATTCTTTTGAGTTTCTTAGGAACATGACGACCTCCTCAGGAAGATCATCTATGCCGGCATCCATCATCGATGACAACTGAAAGACCTGGTGTGATGTCTCCAGTCGCCGATGCCAGATGGTCAATGTTCCTGAGCCCCCTTACAGCCCACTAGTCCCTATAGAACTGCCACAGATTATGTCCTTGTTTAAGATGGTCTCTGGGACATGAGTCCATCATCTTCCGATTTTGCTAGCTAATCGAGTAAATCCCTTTCCTGACCACCGACTCATCTTGTGATTGATTGGCTTCAAGGTTGCAGCAAGCAGAAGGAGACTTTGCTCGGTTACACGGGCAGGGATTAGCAGCTATTATTAATTTCTTCTTTACACCTTTCTCAATTTCTCACGTTTCTTAAAAGCACATTCACTTCACCAGGAGAAAACCAGCAGCAATTGTGAGTCACAACAAAAGGTGGAGAGATGAGAGTGTGCACCCCTAGCCCTACTGGTCCCAGGAGGGCTGGAGGGAGAACAGTGGGCAGTGCAGGCAGCCCTGAACCTGCTTGGCCCAGGGTCTCCTTCCCCAGAGCCTTCTAGGTGTCCACCAGGCCCCACCAGTGTGGCTGCAGAGCTCCTGCTGCAGGTGGCCCCCATCAGGGTGAAGCCCAGCTGAGTGGTGGCCTCTGAGTGACCAGCAGGACCTGGTTTGTGATCTTGGTCACAGGCGGGCAGGACCAAGGAGGGTTGGTAGCTCAGTTGGAGAGGGGTGGTGGGGGGCTGGACAGGGGCTGGGGCAAAGTAGAGCAGGGGCCTGGGAGGGAGTCCCAGCAAAGGAACCAAGGGTTGGCTAAGGGACAGGGCTATGTCTGAGAGATGCTGAGGAGCACGGGGGGGGTCACTGGGGCTCAGGGAAGCTGCCCAGGGCTGACAGTGACAAGAGTCTCCCTCAAGGTCACACAAGGCCCCTGACCCTGTGGCCTTCAACTCAGCTCCAAGGCCAAGGGGATCCTTTCTTAGAGAAGGTGAAAGGACCAGAGCACTCTGGGGCTCTAAGTGTTTCAAAGTCTTTATTAATATGCTCCAAGTGCAGAGTGCCCATGCCCTCAGGGACCAGTCACCTGTGCTGATTAGGAGCACCTTCTTTATCCCCAGTGACCAAGCGAGGCCAGAGCTAGAATGTCCTTCCCCTGTCTTCCCAGGGGTTCTCACCTCGGAACCATGGGTGTGGGTTGGGGGTGGCGACAATTCAGTCTGTGGCATGTTCTGCCCCCTTAAATGACAGTGGTCTCCCCCGTTCGCTGGCACAGCCCAAAGAGCCTCCACACATTTCCCAAAACCCGGGAGACACCGCGCCGCCCAGGGCAGGGTGAGAACCTGGCCAAACTCAGCAGGTAGAAACTCCAGGAACACTTTTCCTGACCCTGAGTTCCACACCAGGTGTACTTGCTAGCTGAAGGAGGGTATTGGTGACACTTTTTGCACCTCCAATTCCCCATATGACATGGGGACAATGCTGCTCCCAGGGTGGGGAGTCTGTGCCATTGAATGAGATCAGTGCACGTGGAGCAGGCAGTGCAGCGGTAGTTGTCAAGGTGAGTAGAATCAACACAGGGAGGGCAGATATGGAGACATGACTGCACCTGCCTCTGCAACTCTCCTAAGGATAAAATGTGGTAAAATTCATGCCTTCCCACACATCTAAAATACCGGCGCCCACCTTGAACCCCTATCCTGTCCTCCCCACAGCCCTGTGAACTCTACTCTGGGCCATTCATGGGACCAGGGAGTTCTGGGACTCAGGGTCAAGGTTTTCCCGGAGATTTCTCATCTGGGTGGTGGTTAGGGAGGTCCCCGCTCCCTTCTGCTCTGTGCTTGTTGCAGGACACCTGGGGCAGCCCTGAGCTGGACCATCAGTGATCTGAGGCACTGCTCAGTGATCTCCTTCACTCTGCTGGGCTGACAAGGGGACCTGCATCTGGCAAGCTCAGCCATCTGCACAGGGGTGGAAATCCCCGTCAGCAAAATGCCAGGGCTGCCAGTGCCATTCTCTGCTTCACGCCTCAGCTCCCCTGGGCACCGCCATCTTGCATGACCTTTGCCCTCACTCCCAAGTGGAAGAGCCCATGTCCACGGTACCTACTGTCTGAAGGCAAAGGCACTGAGGGCAGCCAATATCTCAGGGAGGCTTGAGGAGCGAGTCCTGTTGGTGTTGAGCATCTCTGGGCCCTGGCTGGACAGACAGGTGCACGAGAGGGCAATGGTGTTCCTGGGCCCAGCTGCTGAGAGGCGGGGTGAGTCAGTGACTGGAGCCCCCACCTGGACTCCGGGGTGTGTCTTTGCCTCTGTGCCTCTCCCTGGTGAGGAAAGCTCACACCCTCTGCACCACCCTCATACCTCGCTCCTCCCTGCCCCATCCCTGTACATTCCAGAATGGTGAGAGCTCACGGAGGGGAGAGTGATGGACTGGGGAGCCCTGACCACCTCTTGTCGCTCACCCCCAATTAGAAACATGTGCTCTGGCTCAACTGTCAGCATGGTCTCCACTGGTTCCCAAGAAACCCCTTTCTCCCTCATCCCCCAACCCTAATCCATCAGAGAGATGTGCAGTGCCACCTCTGCACCCCCTTCCTCCACAGGCGTCTCCAAAGCCCCCCAGCAAGTGCTGCCCATGCCACTGCTCTCAGCCCAGGGCACACATCTGAGCTGGAGAGGCATGCAGATCTCTCCTCCCCAAGATTCAGGGGGTCCAGAGCCCGCCAAGAATCAGCATTCTCCCCCTCCCACCAACTCCAGGCCACAGGCCCCTTGAGGGGAAGGAGGGAGCCAGGTGACCCAGAGCTGCCCACTGTGGCCTCTCCCACCAGGCAGCATGGCCTCGGGGACCAGTGTAGTGTCCAGAAGAAGATGAATGGTCTTGTGCACCTTGTCCCCTATGAGGGGACAGAGGAGGCCATGGAGGTCGAGAGAAGGCTCTGGGGAGATAGGAAGGGTCAGGCTCCCACCCCAAGCCAAGGCACCATTTGCCTGATAATCAAAGATGAACCGGCCCACCCACCTGGCAGCATTTCCCTGGAAGAACTTTAGGAGTCCCACGGCCACCCTGGGCCGCCTTTCTGAGCCTCTGGATCTGGATGTGGGAACAACTAGGGCCCTTGTTGGCCCCAGCTAAGAGAGGGGCCTTGGGGAGCACCCACATGAGAGCAGAGGACTCCAGCCCCGTGACTGAGGAATTTTTGATGCCACTCTCTGAGTGGACACTGGGCAGGGGTAGGAAGAAAATGCCCCCAATATATCTGTGCCTCCTGTATGCCAGGGCAGGGAGCAGCCAGTCACTGCTGTCACATCCATGGAGAAATGAAGTTGGTGTCGCTTCGTGAGCGGAGCCTGGGGGAGGATGACGGAGTCTCCCAGCAGTGGAAAGAAATGAGGTTTGGCCTTTCAGGTTCCTGGATACTGTGCTGAGGGAGGGACAGGAGCCCTCCATTCACAGAGGCCTCCTGGGAGGGGGGAAACCTGGGTGGTGTAAGGTGGTCGGCCCAGCAGAGGGCAGGCTTACGAGGAGTGGCGTGGCTTTCCTGAGGGGAGTGGAGCCCTGCTGAAGGAGAGACCTTTTACTACCTCTCAGACCTATCCAGCTCTTTTCTTTCTTTCATTTTCAAATTAGAGGCAGCAAAAGGACAAGCTTAACTGTCTCTCATCCCCTTTCCATACCTTCAGCTTTGATGTCCACCCATCCTATGATGCCTGCTCTCTCGGGAAGGTAAAGGCAGGAGCTGGTGGCTGAGGCAGCCTCTGTTGTTGAGACTGGCGGCACCAGGAGCGACCAGAGTGGAGGTAGGAGTCTGTGGCACGGCCCCTGGCGTCTGTGAGCAGCCTGGTGGTGAGGGAGTTTGTGGCTTTTGCTTCAAGGTGGTGGGAGGCTGTGAGAGTCAAGAGTGCAGGGTGGCCCTAGCCCTGGGGGAAGGACAGTGTTCTATGGATGGCCACACGTGTGTTCATATACACACATGTATGTGTGAGCATGTGCCATGTCATCCACATTAGTGTGTGTGTGCGAGCACACGTGTGTAGAGCCCAAATCCTAGTTGACGGACTGACCCATCCAGTATTTTGAGGCCTCGGTAGCATTCTTACCCGGGGGCCACATGTGGAGTTGATGGTGGTGTGGCAGGCCTTGCATGCAGGAATGCCCCAACCCACTTGACTGTGTAATTCTGCTCTGTGGTGGGAGCAGAGGTGTCCCCAGTAGGGGCTCTGCTGTGCTCTGCGAGGCCTGGCAGTCCATGCAGCCCAAAGGGGCTAGACCTGTTGAGCCGGCTCTTCAGAAACATGCAGTCCTCAGGATACTGTTCATAGGGGGAGGTTTTCGGTGCTGGTGCCCCTCGCCTACTGGGGCTCGTCCCTGAAGAGGGTCCAGCAAAGTTGGAGAAGGGGTGGGAAGGGAGTTTGAAAAAGAGGCCAAGTCGATGTCCCAAGTCACAGGCCAAGCCCAGTGCGTCTCCCTGTCCCCTGCCTCGGTTTACCTTTGCAGGAAATGGTCCAGGGAAGAACTGAGCAGGGTGGGCTCCATGCTGGGAGTAAGAAACAAAATCCCACACCCCCCTCTTGCTCTATGCCAAGATCATTTCCATTATCCTGAGATGGGGTGAGTGGACGTTGGGGGTAGAGTGGGATTCTGGGGGGCCTTGCCCTGCCCAGGACCTCGTCTTTGGGGGTCTGGCCCTCACCTGGCCTGCCCCCAGGTCACCAGCTGTAGCAGTGGCACTTCCATCTGTCCCAAGGTCTGGAGAGGGGAGAACTGGGCAGCCTTACACCCTGGTGAGGACTCTCACGCTTTCTTTCTTTCTTGAAGAAACACGAAACCCTCAAGATTCATGTACTGTGTGATGGAGAGAAACAAATACCAAATGTTCCCCCAAAAAGACAATGTATTTTGTACTTTGTAAAGTGTTAATTAAAATGGAGAAAAATATGTTGGCTGAGGGCGTCTGATTTTGTGCTGCTCCAGGGCCACATCTCATCTCTTTCCTTCTCCATTCCATGGTCGAGGAACATGGCCAGGGGCTGGGAGGAAGACAGAACAACCTCCCCATCCACACCCAGCGGCTGAGAGAGGACACATCCCCAGAGCGAGAGGGGCTGTATTAGTTACCTGATGCAGGGTAACTAGTTGCCCCAAACGCAATGGATTAAAATGATTGTTTATGTGTCACCATTCCTGTAGATTAGGAATTCGAGAGCAGTTTGAGCAGTTGGGTCAGGGTCCCTCAGCAGGCTGCGATCATCTCAAGTCCTGGCTTGGACTGCAGGATCTACTTCCCAGGTGGTTTATTCACAGGGCTGGCAAGTTGGGCTCAGCTGTTGGCAGGGAACCTGTTCCTCTCCACATCGGTCTCCCCATGGAGATGCTTGAGTGACCTCACAATACGGTGCCCGGCTTCCCCCAGAGTAAGGGATTCAAGGGCCACTATAGGAGCCAAAATGGATTTTTGGCCCCGAGCCTCAGAATTCACATGCCTCTGCCTCCACCATACTCTGTGAACATACAGCCCCGCTCTGATTTGACACAAGAGGAGAACACAAAAGGGTGTGAAACCAAGAGGGCAAGATCACTGGGGCCATCTTGGAGACCGACTGCTATGCCCACCCATTCTCCCAAACATCTGGCTTAGGTGGGTCTGGGGGTCAGGGGGCCTGCAGAGCAAGACAGGGCCTTGCTGGTGGCAGGCAGAGGATCAGGGGCTGGATTCCAGGCGACCGGGCATCTGGCCCAAGCCTGGAGCCCTACTGTGGATGTCACACCCCAGGAAGGTCCCTGGTGCTAGAAGCCCAGGAGGTGATGCCTCCCGACAAGATACCCTAGGGGCACGAGGGAGAGCTCCATGCCCAGCGTCCCTCCTACAAGGCCTCTGGCATTTGGTTCCTGCCCTTTTGGCAGGTAGGCACTGGGGATGCCCAGGCAGGACAGAGGTCTTGGAACTTGGACACACTTCACTTCCCCTCTCTGACATTTTCCACGGAGGGCCGGTGTTACCAGGACAGGGCTGAAGACCTGAGCCTGCACTGAACCCCACCAACCTCCATCCCCACCCGCCTCACCCTCACCTGCAAGACAAGCAGACTTGGTGTCTGAAGGGAGTGACAATGGGGCTGAAGCTCTCTCACCACCCTGAGCCCAAGAAAGTTCTGGATGCTGTGAATGCTTTCCCTTCTGGGGTCCTCAGACTACGCCCCCCTCATTCATTCAGAGACCCCATTGGAGCTAGGACATCCACAGGGACTCTTGATGTCCCCCAAACTCTCAAAAGTTACAAAGGCCTCCAGAGCCCGACCTCCCTTTCCCACCACTCACTCACAGTCGCTGTCACTCGGGTGGTGCTGGACCTTGTGCCAGATGTTGGGGACCCCGAGGAACCTGCTGTGGCCCCTGCACCTGTGTCTCTCTAGGAGGTGAGAAGACAGGGAAAGGAGCTATTCCAGGAAGTGCAGAGCCAGGCTAGACCACAAGGGTGTGCTGTGCCCAGGGGTAGATAATGACCACTGTCCAGCAGTAGGGGGCAGACCAAGAAGCCAGGACATTAGGGTTGAGCTTGGTAAGATGGGGACCCAGCAGAGGGAGGATCAAAGACACAGAGGGCCAGAGGGAACCTTGGCTGGAATGGAGGAGTGTGGCGGGGGAGGGAGGAGTGGATGGGGCAGGTAGGGGTTGAGGCTGAAATGCAATGTGGGTGATCAGGTTCGCCAGGGACCTCACCCTCCTACAGGCCATTGGGAGCCACTGAAGACTTCCACGCAGGGGACAAAACTTAACATCTGAGTGGGGGTCTGCGTTATGAAGAGGGCTGATAGGAGGAGGGAAAGTGTACTGCCAGCGTCCTGGCCTCAGTTCTCAGGAGGGGTCCCTGGTGGTTCAAGTGTCTTCTGTGTGCAGAGTTGGGGTGGCGGGGGCAGTGGCGCATGCAGGGAACCAGCAGATGTCCAGCCAACCCTCAGAATCATGACTTTGCCCCCCCCCGCCCCCAACCAGGGCATAATTCCTCCTGGAGCAGCTCTGGCTGGTCCTTGGCAGGTTCTCACCACAGCTCACATTCGGATCCCCAGGGGGGTTACCCATGCCAGGACTCCACCCTCAAGCATCTGATTCAGTTTCTCTTGGATAAAATAATGGTTTAAAACTTCCCCCACCCTCTCTCAAAAGGTAACATAAAGAACTCGGCCACAGAAGAAAAGAGCAGCTTCTGTGGTCACATGGCCCCCCTGGTTTTATTATGTGACATTCCACTGGGGGGCAGGGGGGCTCATGATGGTGAAAACAAGCTCTCCGAAGGGAATATGTGGGATGAGATGGTGGGGGTGGTTGTACCACATAGACAATACACTAAAACCACTGAACTGTACACTTTAAAATGGTCTTACGTTATGTGACCCACATGTCAATGTTTTAAAAATATCGATGTCGTAGAAAAAGCAACAGGAATGGATGCTGGGCGTGAAGGATGGCCAAGAAAGAATGTGAGTTATTCTGACACTCTTGAGGGTTAAAGGAAGTCCCTATCAACATTGTGGAGGCAGCACAGAGAACGAGGAGGAGGACGGAGGCAAGAACCCAGAGCTCCCACCTCGCAAATGTTGGTGGGGGAGCATCTCATTTGAGCTGTTTTTCCAGGAGCTCTGGACCTGAGCTGATCCAGAGGGAAGCTGTGCAGCGTTAGCGAAACCCAGGCCCATCTGCCACCCTGATGAGCATGGGGCACCAGGAGGGTCCTGATGTCCAGCGAGAACCTCGGAGAGCAGGCAGAGCCTCTGAGGAGCCCATAGGTAACAGCCCGTGTTGTCTTCAGGGCAATTAATACCCGGTGTCTTAGACTCAAGATCACCCAGCGTGTCATGAAATACGTGGTAAAAGTGTCCAAACTTAAAAAATTAAATGAAGGCCCCAGTGATCCCACTCCTTAGGTATACACTAGAGAAAACTGAGAACATGTTCATACAGACACTTGTATGTGAATGATCCAAAAAAATAAAACGCTGGGCCAACGTAAAACTCACACATGAAGTTCTGGCATTATTCATAATTGCCAAAAATTGGAACCACCCAAATGTCTACCAACTGTTGAATACAGTACATCAAAACAATCAATCAGTAACCTCCCAGATGATTCTATCATACAGGCACGGTTGTGAGGCCCAGGGTGAGGCGTAGAATCTGCCCAAAGGAATCCCCTCATGAACATGGCCTCCTTCGCCTGCTCTGGGGGCAGGCGGCCTCATCTTGATTTCCTAGTTTGAGGCCAGACTCATTAGAGGCAACCTGCCGCCCGATGCACCAGCTGGAATGAATGCGTCTTTCTCACCAATGCATCCCCTGCACCTGGCAACTCCTGGCGTACAGTCAGACACGAACAGGGACCCAATCAGGCCTTTGCTTCATTTTCAGTGTTCTCCCGCTGTAAGGAGGGTGGATGACTTAGCTGTGGAACAGCTTCCAGTCATGAACCTGAGCCTGTTCAGTTTCCGTCTCTGAGGGTGGACTCACACGGGGCATTTTTCTGTTGGGCACAGATTCCTGTGTTCTTCTCTGGCAACAACTGGCACCACCCTACCAGAGCGACAGCAAGACCAAGTCTCTCCGTTCCTCATGGGCAGCCCCCACACCAGCTACATCCCACCTGTTTGCCTCCCTAGCAAGACAATGGACTCCTGGTTCAAGAAGGTGACCACACTCCCGGGATTTTTCCTTTTAAACTTGACTGCTCAGCATGCCCTCAGTGTGGCCCCAAGAAAATCACAACGAGAGGGACTCCAAGCACTGTCTCCAGCTCAAGCTCAATCTGGGCTGTTCCGTGTGAAATATCAAGGTTTGTGTGGAAGAAAGGATGGGTTTCTTGGTCGCCACAGCATGAGCGCCTGAGGGTAGCTGGGTGATGCACCCTGGGAGAGAGAAGGTAAGTGGGGTCTCCTTGGGGGAGAGGATACATTCCTGGGGCTCAATCATGAGGCAGGGCAGGCCCCAGGAGAATGGAGACCTCACAGAGCCACCCCAGTCCTGGGGGCCACCCCGAAGTCCATCTGAAGTGGTCTCTGGGAATGTCAGGCAGCATGGTTAGGCGGAGGCACCTGAGCAGCTCCCATGCAGCCCCTGCGGGGAGACCGGCCCTCAGAAGGTGTGAGTAACTCTGCTGCTGGTCAAGAGGTGCTGGGACCTGAGTGTAATGTGAGAGAGAACAGTGTGGATCTTCAGAAATGCAGCCCGAGTGTATACCCTGTGCCAGGTGCTCAGGGAGACTGTCACCTGCTGTGCCAAGTCAGAGCACTCTTCCTGCCGTGTGGTGCTCAGCGTCTGACTGTGTCACATGAACACAGTGAGTGCACAGTAGGTGTTTCCTGACCTCGTGAAAATGTGAGACAACCACATAGTCAAGAAACAAGCATGATCAGGACAGGACTCTCCTGAGTGAGTCAGGGGTAGAACTGACGAGAATGGCAGGCCAAGTGTTTTGGATTCACTGATGTCAGGGTATGCCTGCCAGCAAGCGGGGCCCCGTCCCCGCCAGAAATCATCATTGAGTGGCAGCCTGTACGCCCGGCATGTGGGCAGGGAACAGAAGACCGAGACCTAGGCCCCTGGGAACGGCTATACACTGAGGGAGATCGTGGTGGCCACTGTGTGATGAGAGTCCCTCCACCTTCTCAGGCCACACCTGCCACTCAAGCTCTGCACTGCCCTCCTCTACAGACCCCAATCCATGCAGAAGTACAGAGCCTGAATGTAAGATGTCAGGACAGCCAGAGGACACGTCGGAGTGGCCTGTGGTCACTGTATTCAGGGTGTCCTCACACACTCACTGAAGTAACAGGAGCCCGGAGCCTGCAGACAGACTTTTTGCAGGGAAAAAAAGGATAAATTATAGCAACGAAGCTAATGGTGTAGACAGTTTCTGTGTGTTTGGGCCTGCCGATGTCACAGGGAACCAGGAGAGCCAGCGGCAGAGGGAAGACCCGATGGAAACAGCCCCTGAAACACCAAAGTACCTCGAAACACTCTGCAGTGGGTTTTTGAAAGATAAATCCTTATTGTATTTAAATTATACATTTCTTTTGCATTTTTACAAGTGTTTTTTAAAAATGCTTTTCACAATTTCAAAAGACATTATTAAAATCCAGCCTGCAAAGGAAATATTTAGGCCTGTGTGTGCACACGGTTGCATGCGCACACACACGCTCTCTCCGCACTCTTTCTCTGGAGGGAACATGAGAACCAGAACCGGTGGTGCCTCTGGGACAAGAGACGGGAGACTTAGTTTTCATAAGACACTTTGTACCAAGTACATAAGTTCTGTGTTCAAAAATATCAATAGCTTTGTTTAGAAGAACTGACTTAGTAAACAGTAAGATAAACTACAATTTAAGAAAGAACCCTTTAACTCTGAAATGAGCCTTTTGGTCTAATTGCATCCTCCCCGTTATGAAAACCATTATTTTTCACTTTGGTGGCTGTGGTAAGGCACTCTAAATATTAAATATCCTGCTTTCTTTTAAATGCGCTGTAAACCATTCCTCCAAATGGGCCTCTGCAAACAGCTCCTGGCACACCAGCTTTGTCATTTCAAATCTTTCCCCCTTGGGAGCCCCTCTGGGCCTAGTGGAGCCCAGCCTGTAGCTTCTGCCTCAGTGAGGTCCCGGGGGGCCTCTGTTTTCCTGCTCCACATGCCCGTGGACAGCCTCTGACGAGGCCTCTTCCAGGGCACAGGGGGATTGGAACCCTTGGTCAGGCTGCCCCTTGCTTCCACAGGCTGCTCACTCACAGCCCCAGGAAGGAGCTCAGCGCCAGGGAGCCTGCAGCCTGAGAAGCTGCTGCTGGGCGCTCGCTCTGGCTCCTCACCACTACGCGGTCTCTCCTGATGCCCTGGCAGAGGGTGCGCTGGGGCAGGAGGAGGCCAGCGGGGACCTGGGAGGGGAAGCAGTGCCCAGGGACCTGGTCCTGACCCAGCCACACACTGGACGCTGCTGCCACATCAGGTAGTCTGCTCTGTGGGCACGCACTCACGCCCGTCCAGTCCAGCCTTACGCTCCATGGCAAATACCGGTCTTCCAGGCAACCGATTCCCAGGCACCCTTGGATGTTCTTGCCTCACACAAACAGCTCTCCTTCGTCTGCATAGAAAGGAAAAGGGTGGCTTGGCTGGGCTAGGCCAGGGGCAAGTCACCAAGAAGAGGAAGGGTCATGAGAATAGGCTTTCTAGAACCAGGTACAAACACAGCCCAATGTTAAACTTCAATTTCTACCAGGCATTAACGACTCCTTTTGAAAGGAAAGGTATACTATCCCCAAACCAAAAACATGTGCAAGCCCCAAATGACGGTGTGTCCTTCACATGGAGAAGAGCACACGCACGATGCTGTAGGCCCAGGAGGCTCCTGGACACGGCCCACTCTGCTCGCCCCTTATACACGCCCCTCACCCACGGTCATGGCCCACTCTGCTCGCCCCTTATGCACATCCCTCACCCACAGCCACATCCGACCACACCCTGCTCTCCACACTTCCTGAAGTCTGAACACACTCCAGTCCTGGTCATGCCCTGATAGAGGGAGACCTCCATCTGTCATTCCTTGTCTGGGTTTCCACATCTCGGCAGCATTTGGTCAAGGGACACAGGGTGACTGGGCACCTCTTTGGGCCGGGTCGATGTCTATGTGCTGAGAGCTGGGACAGGACAGTGAGTGAACATGTACGGTTCCTGTGCAGGAGCTAGTCAAACAGTTAGAAAGAAACAAACGATCAAACCAATATATACATGTTTACAAACTGTAAAAAGTGCCAGGAGGGACAAGAAAGGACAGAGTGCTCTAGAGGACAGTCCAGGAGAACAAATCTAGACTGGGCTCGGGAATGTCCACCTCCAGGATGGGACCCCAGACCTCCTGGGGCAGCCTCCTGCTACCCAGCCTTTAGATAACACTTTCGTCCACATCAGCTCTAGGCATTCCTTGCCACAGAGGCCCCATTTAACCACCTCCACCTGAGAAGCAGAAGAAGTAGACAAGACATGGAGAAGCCATGACTAAAATAATCTGACTGATTAATAAGGAATCCCTTTGTTCCCATCTGCCAGAGGCCCTCTGGTCTAACCACCACCCTGGGGCCTCCACCCTCAGATTTTACATATTTAACAGAACAATTCAGTCTGGCCCCCAAAAGGTTAGCAGATCTCAGGGGAAACCAACCAAGTCCAACTCCCAGCTGACCACATGCAAATGCTGGGCACAGAAGGGGAGATACCCAAGCTCTGATGCTCCCTCTACTGAGGACAGTCACGGCACTTGGAGGGTGGTTGTGGGGTCTTGGGGGAAATCTAGCAGGGGATTTCATTTCGATGTGACCCAAAACGTCCACATGGCATGACAGCAAACAGAAAACAGTGTACTCTAGTTGAATACTTTGCACATTTCATACGGATTTCCAAGGATGTGACTCTGCATATTTTAAGCCATAGATCATTGATACCTCCAGACTGAGTCCATAATGACTCTCATTTTTTAAATCAAAATAGCTTTAGAAGAGTCTGGCACCCTCAAGACATTAGCATATGGAAGTGCTGACTCCGAGTGACGGTGCTGAGGGATTACCCCGGTCATCACTGCGACCAAGGGTGCTGTGCACACACTCACCCCCCCACAGTCCACGCCGCAGCCCATGTGTGTTACAGGCCTGAGATCTGAACATCAGAAGACAACTGAAGGGCAGTCAGGACTCTGGGTCAGGGTGCCCTTGGATAGTCCTCACAATAGCGTGGGGCCAGAAAACACAAACGAGGATGACCCAACTCATTGACCTGGCCCAGATGCCTAAAGAGAAAACAATAACTCACCAGAGATGAGTAATTGAGATTTACAAATTAACATTCTTAGGTGCAAGGAAATAGCGAATTTACGTGAGGATCCCCACAAAATGAAATTAATTTTCTTCAGTCTTACCAGTCAGGTCAACTAAAGACTAGCAGACTGACCCGACAGTTACTGTGGTGGAACGGGAGAGGCCATCAAGGAAAGCGCACATCCGAGGGCGGGAGGCACCTGGGTGTCCGATGGCTTTGCAACTGGGCAAACCTTCAAGAACAGCTCCATTCCAGCCTTGGCTTTGATCATTCTCTCTCGGCACTTTGGAGAAATGGGGCATGTTTTCCTCCACAAAACCCCAGGGCATCTGACAAATCAGCGTCCTGCCGTCCCCATTCCTGGGCCGGGTCAGGGTTTGGGCTTGGCCAGGAGCGGGATGAATCCCACACTTTCATTTTCCAATGGCTCTCCCGGGGACTCACCAAACCTCTGCTGGGTTCCCCAGCAACCCGACATCTCGAGGGTCCCCCCCCCCACCGACTGGCGTCCTCTTGATAAAATTCACTTTCACATGAGCCCAACCACAAACCAAAGGAACCAAAAACAAAACTCCAGGATGAAAAAAGACACACGTTATACAACCTCAAGCCAAACAACCTCTGAATGAGCTGCTCTCTGTAATTATCCACGTGGGGCACCCCTCCACTGGATGGATGGACACTGAAAGCTGCCCACGGCTTGGGGTGAATCCAAGAGAGTGCAGTCGGCCCATCACTAGGGCCACACGAGCTTGGCCACTTACTGGTATGGGGAGCAAAGTGGCTGAGTCCACAGCAAATGCGGGAAACCTGGACTTCTGGGTGAACTCCATAAAGCTGAAGAGAGTGGGTGGAATCACTTCCGGAAGAGCAGTTTCCACTAGGTTTGGTCCTTTGCCAAGAATTCCGTAGCCTCAGACAAAAACATGTCCTTCTACATGACAGTAAAAACAGCGGTCATTAAGTCAAACCAAGTGCAGCCCTCCTCACCAGAAATTCAAACTGCACCACCGGGATGATTTAGATCCACAGGGATTGTTTTCTCCTCCTTGCTTGGCAAAAACACATTAATGACACTTGGAAAAGAATCAATTTCTTTTCTCCTCTTTTAAATTCTTACTCTAGGCATATGTCAAACAAACTAACCAAGCTCAGAATATAAATTTCCCACACCTGGAGGGCAACCTGGAGGGGCCTAGTCAACAAATCACCCAGAAACCCCATGTGAAGACAAGAGAGCCTCAGAAGGGCAGTTGTCCCCCTACTAACAGCTCTAAGTTTCACACTGACCAGGAGAGCAAGCCAAGTACAAAACAACTTAGGGCCAGATGCCGAAAACCATCAGAAATGATGTTTTGCTTATAAAAAGTGGAATACCCATCAGTGATGCCAGATGTTTCATCCCAGGGGCAAGGACCTCAGTGTCGAAACCCTAAGGCTCTTCTCCCTCTGTCTCTGTTTCTTGGTGCAGCCTCTCTGGAGAAGGCAGGGCCGGAGTCTCTGGCCCAGGGGATGGGAGGGGGAGAAAGCAGTTCCTTCTCCACTCCAGAGGTTTACTACAGAATTACTAAGCTCTGGGCTGGCTATTTGTCTACAGAGAAACCAGGGCTACTATCGTTCTGTCAGGAACATCACCCTCACCCTGTATTAACTGAACTCACTCTAACTAGGTCTTCCCACAGCCACGTTCCCTCCCTCAGGCTGAGGTCTGTGCTTGTGAATCCAACAGACACCGACCCTTCGCCATCGACCCCTCTACAGCTTCCCAATGACCTGCCTGCAAGAGGCTCTCACCATTTCATACAGCACAGCCCATGCCCCTACACGCCACGTGCTTAACGGTCCCCACAACTGAGAAGCGCAAGTACCGGGGGACATTCATCCGAGTCAGAGGAAGGGTCCATACTGTTAGGAAGACAAACCAGTGAGAACTTGGAAGGATTCTGGTGAATGGAAGGACCAGATAAGTTCCAGATCATTCATTCACTCCACAAATATGTCCCAAACAGCAAACATATGCTAAACATCTAACTGGTGATGGGAATATGAGGGGAAGGAAGAGACCCGGTCCCTCTCTCTGAGTTCAGTCTAGTGGAGGGGGCAGAAGTCAGCCAAAATTAATACCCAATTAATCTGTGCTGACTGCAAGGATGGCAGGACAGGGGCCTCCGTGAGGAAACTCAGGGAGCCTGAAATAGTTCATGGGCAGGAGTGTTCAGGAGGCTTCATTCTATCCACGCAGTCTGAGGGATGAGTAGGAGTGTGGAGGGGAGGGGAGAGCACGGTATTCCACGTAGGGGAGACAGCACCTGCACAGGGAGGGAGGGGCCATGGCCCACTGAGGGAGTTTAAACAAGGGCCGAGTGGATGAAGCCAGGGGACGAGGGAGAATATTTGCAAAACGCCAGTGGGGAGCAGGGAGGGTAGATCATGCAGGATGCTGTAGATCACGGAAGGGTCTGGTCTTTATTCTAAGCACAATGCATAGCCGGTAAGTGTTCTAAGTAAGGAGTAGACATGATTCCTAGAGGGGAACATAAGTGGACATGGCAAACAGTGGAGAAGGAGCAGGCGGGGGACGAGCAGGGGTTCACTTTTGGACCCACTGAACTCACAGTGCTTAGAGATGGCCAAGAGCAAACGTCAAGTGGCACTGAGAGATGTCTGCACCACCCAAGAGCAGGCTGGGCCTCAGCTGCCAGCTGGAGAGTCCTGAGCACACAGACGGTAACTGCAGCCACAGTGAGGGTGAGACCTTCTGAAGGAGAAGGCAGAGGAAAGGAGGCGAGCACAGTCCTGCCATGGGGACCTCTGACATAGGAGGGCCTGGCCCAGGAGCACAGCCAGGAAATGAGCCCAGAAGGAATGAGAAAGGAAGAGAGCCCTCAGAGAACCCTGTCACAGTGGCGAAAGGAAGACCGCTCTTCACCAAGATGCTCAGCACGTCATAGCCAATGTCAAAGGCTGCTGAGAGATCAAGAAAGGGAAAGATTGGACAATGGTCTCCAGGTTCTTTATTATTGTTTTCAGCAACATGGAGGTCACCGTAACCCTAGCAGGAGCCACTCAGCAAACTGATAAGGGTGGAATCTGAGTGGAACGGACAGAGGAATGAGAAGGAGACGAGGAAATGGGGACAGTAAGTCAATGCAGCTCCTGAGAAGTCTGGCCTAGAAGTGGAGGCAGGAGGTGAAGCGAACAGGTGGGACTTGGGGGAATGGGAGGATGTGGAGGGCTCCACACAGGGCCTCTTAAGATGGAAGACACCTGAGTCATGTGTAAAGACTGATGGCGAGGGACGAGTAGAGAGGGAGACGCTGAAGTTGTGGGGAAGAAGGCCCAGCAGATGGAGTGAGGCTTCTGAGGAACGGGGGAAGATGGGATCCAGGGCACAGAGAGAAGCATCAGCTTCAGTAGGAAGAGACACGCTTCCCCCACCGCTATAAAGGGAAGGGACCCAGGGCGGGGACAGGTAGAGGCAAGTGTGCAGGAGTACGAGTGGGAAACTGAGGGCTTTCTCAGCTGACGGCATCTGTTTCCTCTATGAAACAGGAGGCAGGTTCTTCTGCTGAGAGCGAGAGATGGGAGGGTCAGCGGTCTGGAGGATGAAGTGTGGCCAACTTAGCTTTCCAGCAGGATTTGATCTTGGTGCCTCTGCTGAGGGATAACTTTGGAAAGGCAGATTCTAAGTGCTTTGGAAAGACAGATTCTAAGTGCTTTGTTGAAGACAGCGGAACAACAACAGTCCCTAAGTTGACTCAAAAGGAAAAGAAGGGTTTACTGATCCAGAAAGTGTACACCTAGGTGAGTGAAGCTGGCAGAGCTGGGGCCTGGCCTCTGCTGCCTGGCTCGCAGAGAGCTTCTTTACGTAACTGTGCTCTGGCAAGGGCCACTGGAAAGAAATCACTGTTGTCACTGACAGAGGGAGGCTCAGGCCACAGTCAAGATCATGGTTGTGGTGGGCTACTTCTAAAATGGCCCCTAGTGATCCCCGTCTCCTGCTGTTCACACCCACGTGTACTCCCCACACTTGTGTGGGGGCTGGACCTAGTGACTTGCTTCTCACAAGCAGAAGGCCAGCAAAAGTGAAGGGAGGTCACTGCCCAGATTAAATGAGAGAACACTGGCTTCTGTCTCACTGGCACTCCGTCTTACCCTCTCATTTGGTCACTCTGACGGAGCCAGCTGCCATGTTGGGAGCTGCCACGTGGAGAAGCCTACATGGCAAGGAACCGAGGAAGGCTTGGCCAGCAACCATTTGCTGGACAACTACCAGCAAGGAATTGGGGCCCCTGCATCCTGCCAACAACCATCGGTGTGCTCCTGGAAGCAGAGCCTTCCCAGTGGAGCCCTACGATGACTGCAGCCTTGGAGAGACTCAGAGCCAAAGACCCAGCTAAGCCCCCCAGATGCCTCACCCACAAAATTCAAGTGGTACTTCTACCCACTGCTGCTGGCAGTATCATCTGGTAAAACTTCTGGAAAGCAATTTAACAACACATTCTGACAACAATAAAAATATCCTACTCCTTTGACACTCCTGGGATTTATCCTAGAGCAATAATCCAAACGAAAGAAAAAATCACGTATGCACACAAGATAAATGTCATGATATCTCCAAGGGCCACTGCACGCCGCCTCCAAAGAAGTATGCCACCTGACAACAGGGAAATGCTTACGTAATTATTTAATAAAATGGTTAAATGAATAATTAATTATGATAAATTAAATTGATGCTATATCATACATATATTAAAAACTGTATCTGTGAAAACTTTACCACCATGGAAAAATGCTTTATGTAAGTATAAATGATAAAACAAGCATATAAAACCACACCTATGGTGTGATTACTGTATACAAATGTACACACATGGTGCCCAGCCCGGTGGCGGAGTGGGTAAGTGTGCACGCTCCTCCGTTGCGGCGACCCGGGACTCCCAAGTATGGATCCCGGACGTGCACTGATGCACTACTTGTCAAGCCATGCTGTGGCGGCGTCCCATGTGGAGTAGAGGAAGATGGGCACAGATGTTAGCCCAGGGCCAATCTTTGTTAGAAAAAAGAGGATTGGCTTCGGATGGTAGCTCAGGGCGAAACGTTCTCATCAAAAAAAAAGAAAGAAAAGAAAAAAAGGCCCGGCCCCGTGGCTTAGCGCTTAAGTGCCTGCGCTCCGCTGCTGGTGGCCCGGGTTCGGATCCTGGGCACGCACCAACGCACCGCTTCTCCGGCCATGCTGAGGCCGCGTCCCACATACAGCAACTAGAAGGATGTGCAGCTATGGCATACAACTATCTACTGGGGCTTTGGAGGAAAAAAAAGTAGTGCACATATGAACGAGGACTGGAAGAAAACACTAGACAATGAACAAAGATGATTTCATGTGCTGGTAGGATTACTGAGGATTTCTAAAAGATTTAGTCTTATATTTAATGGCCCTCCCTTCAGACCAATATCAGAAACAAAAAGGTTAAATATACAAGCTTGAGAAAATTTCTCAATCATTCCTCCCTGCATTAATCACATTCTTCCCAAATCAGTGAACATCAAGCTCCTTTTAGGGGACACTTGTTTTATCTTTGAAAGCCTCACACGGTTTCCTGTCCCTGCTGAGAGAAAGGTTCACAGCTCCTCTGCTGAGGGTTGGCTCTAATCCTCCACCCAATCTTTTATCGGTTCCTTTCCATGGGAGCCAGGGGTGAAGGCACTGGGAAGGGACAAACAGAAGAGTGGCGCCCCAGGAAGTGATAAGAGAGGTAAGAGTCAAATGAAGGCAGGTGGTTCTAGCCCATGAAAGAACCACTGCTCACAGCTCCAGACTGCACCATCCAAAGGGGGTGTAAGGTCCACTACCTGTTTGCCCAGCTGCGCCCCAGTCACCAGAATAGAACTCTCCTTTATACGTTAGGAACAGACTATAGTCCTGACCACTGGCAACCTATCAGACAAACAGAGGGAAGGCTGATGAGAAGAAATCCTTGGAAGCCCAGTGTCCTGTTCAAGGGACCCAAAGTACGGGAGCATTTCCTACTGTTCCTGAGCCCCGAGGGGGTCGGATCCAGGCAGGCTGCCCCACACAACCTCCACTTCTTATTCTTTCTCACTCCACTGCAGCCTGGTTTCTGCCTGCCCCTCCACTGACGTGGCTCTTGCTAAAGGAAAGGGCGAGATGTCCTAAGGAGAAGACCCAAGAGCTCCTCCATCCCAGTCCATCCCTGAGGAACCACTCCCTCCTCCACAAGCCTTTCTCTTCCCCATCCCTCACTTCTGCCTCTCCAATAGCTTCCAGTCTTGCTCCCTAGCTCAGCCTTACTCCTTACCTTTCAGTGTTGGAATCCTTCTCCAAGGTCAGTCTTCTGTCCTCTTCTCTCCTCCTCTTCACACTACCCTGGGAGGTTGCATACGTTTCCAAGGCTTTCCCTGTCACCTGTACACTGTTATCTCCAATCCCAACAACTGTACTGAGTTCCAGACCTGCTTTTCTAACTGCCTAATGAAAAGCACCGGTTACTAAATGCTTATTATTCCAGGCACTGTGCTAAGTCAATAACCAAGAACACCTAATAAGAAACCGAATCTCAGAGAAGGTTGGTAACTTGCCCAAAGTCATCCAGTTAATATGTGGGGAAGCAGGGACTTGAATTCGCATCCATGGGACTTTCAAGTCTGTGCAAGAAGCACTATACTCTACTGCATACTAAAAGCAATTTCACTCTCTACCTCCTCCTAGCTTCTCTCTCCCACTCAACCCAAGCCTCCCCTCCTCTAGGACTCCCGATCTGGGTTGAGAACATCAGCAGCCACTCATTTGCCAGTGGAGTCAGGCTCCACTCCCTCTAGCTCACTCCCTGGACCTCTTATCAAGCCCTAAATCTTGTCAATCCTCCTTACATGTCTCTCCACATGTCCTTTTTCCCCACGCTTTCCCAAGTGGCCTTCATCACCTCCCCCCCAACCTTAGAAAACCCTGCATCGCTCACTCTCCACCTGTCTTCCAGCCTATGCCACAGCACTCCCCTGTAAGCATACCAAACTCCAGCCACGCCACTTGCTCTCAGCAGTTCAAGTCTCCACCTGCCTCCTCCCCTCTGCCATGAAAACTTTCCTACCACCCATCCCCAGTCTATCTGGTAAATTCCTCTGCCACCTCCTTCACGATGTCTTCTGTCCCTTCCTTCCACCCACGGAAGACTTAACGACTCCCTTTTGCTACTCTTATAGCACTTTCTGTATGCATTCATTTATGTATTTAAGTATTGATTATAGCTATCTACCATGTGCCAGGAACTGCCCCAGGCATGGGAATAAATGGTGAACAAGATAAAGCCAGCCTGGAACACACACAGTGCCAGGACACACTCGAGTACAGCTAGTTTTTTCAATTGTCTCTCCCACTAGAGTGTTATCCCCCCCAAACCTTATTCAACTTGGTACCCCATGTTCGAGTACTGTACATCCTGGTCTACAGTAGCCAGGCAATCATTTGCATAAAAAAATTTATTAACTCAGAAAATCCCCCTAAGAAATTTCCCAACACCCCACCCAAGTTTCCCCCTTTCAAAAGTGCCCCAGGGTGCAGAATGATTGGCTCTCAGCCCCTGCCTCTTACCCGGACCACCTGTCCATCGAAGGCCTGCGTTCTGTGGACTTTGTGACTTCCGCTAATGGCTGAGGGCAATCTGGAGAGAAGCAAGAGATATGGTCATGGTAAGCACTGTGGGGTTCTGGCCTCCCCTCTGTCATTCCTCACTGGTGGCCCCACACACACACACAGTAACTGTTAGGGAAACTCTCTAGGTTAAAAAGAAGGCAGAGTTAGACACAGGCACGAAGGTAAAATAATACAAACTAAATCGCTTGGTGATTTTAATATGCTGCCAGAGCTGAGACTGGTGTTTAGACCAACTAGCATAACACGAGGAACTAGAGAGAAAATTTTTAAAGACCAACAGAAATATAACTGAAACAGAGGAATTTTTGAAGTTAATCAATTTGGCTAAAAATAAAGAAGGAATCCAAAGAAGGTCCAGGCATCCCAATCAATGCTCATGCGCCCTCCCTCCCACCAGGCTGATGCACGAATCTCCCCCTGAGATGGAACAACACCCTCCACAACTCTCCGGGGAGCGCTCACTGATCCTCTCAGGAATGAGGAACCTGGCTTTGTACTGCTCTATGGCTCTATCACATAGTAATCACTCCAGAGATGTTTAATACTCAATACAACTTGGAGAGGGGTAGTCCTTGTGGGAACTCACCTGTAAAGTTCATTTTCCACCACCTTCCTTCCACATTGTCCATCATAGCTGTTGCCCAGGCTGAAGACTAAAGAATACCACCACCAATGAAATCAGAAATCAGTTCTACAGGTTTGGGGAATCTGAGGACGTCAGGACTGGAAAGGGGTCTGGAAAGCGGTCCTAGTCCAACTGGTCACCCAACTGCCACTGGGTTTCCTTCTCCAATATTTCCAACCAGTGCAGGCTCACCTCCAGGCATGCTGGGGTGCAGACATGCTGCAACAGGCTGGGCCACCTGTACTTTCCCTCTGCTTCCTCTCTGGGCCCTCGTTCTGCCTCTCAGGAATTCCATGAGAGGCCAGCACCTCCTGTGATAGGCCTCAGCACCCCCATGTCTTGACATGAGTACAGCCATGTTTGGCCGCTCCATTGACCTACAACCAGCAGCACAAAAAGAAATATAAAAGCTGCTTTCTGCATGGTTGGAACTGGCCATTCTCCGATGGATATATTTGCAATGTGTAAAAATTTCAAGGCCCTTCGGGCGCCGTAGCCTGGTGCTGACTGGCCATCTGTGCCGGGCTGGAAAGAAACCACAAAAACAATGCACATACACAACTACTGGGCTGCGACAATAGCCAGGGGGCTCAGTGCACGTACACCACTGATAATATTTTGTGCATTGAAACACTGAATACTTGCTCTGTAAACTCTGTAACTGCTTATATAAACAGCTGGAAAGCGAGGCCTGGTGAGAGTTCTACCTGTGGAAGGGACGCCTTGCCCAGGATGTATGATTCCCAACCAGCCGTGTCGATTGACAGGACTCTCCCGGCTGTGGGGTGTGGATGTTTTGAGTAATTGATTCATTGTGAAGTAATTGATCTGATGTATTCTCTTTTCGGTCAACCTGGTGTTTCTCTTTCCCGTTGACTTGTGTCATTTCCCTTCAGTCGATCTGGTGTTTCCCTTTCTGATCGAGCTGGTGTTTTTCCCTCTTATTACTTGACCTATTCAGATCTGTTGGAGGACTATCGCCTTTACTATCCTCTAGATAATAAAAAATACCTTCAGTCCATTTGTTTGGAATGGAGTTTCTTTTACGTCTCTGATTGAATCCTCCGAACCACTCATAACACCCCATTCCTTGCACCTGTCACCAGGTTGCCCTCAAGGCCAAGGCCCCTCTGGAAAGAGTTCCTAATCACCACCTTCGCCTTTTCCTACAAAGCACCCTAAGTCAGAAAATGAAATGTGATGAATTTCGTGAAGTTGGCCTTCCCTGGAATAACCGCTTTTTTTGAGACGGTCGGGATTACCCAAGAGCCTGGACTCTGAAAGCCCCGCGTTTTGGAGGAAGTGTTAGCAAACAGGCTTCTCTCAGTACAGTAGAAAAGCCATTTACACACATAGCCCAGCTCAGTGACTTCACAACAAAGGCAGGCGTTGATGAGGTTGCCTGGTGTACGCTGTCATGTTTATAAATACCTGAGATTTCTCAAGAACCACAGAGAGCAGAGAACAGACAAGAGTCAGCCAAGTCTGCCCAACACAGTCTCTTGAGCCATGTTCCTGATTTGCTCGGGAAATTCCAAAGCTTCACAATCAGATGTGACTCAATCAAATGGGTCACTTCAGGCCCTATGGCAAGAAAGTGGTCCCCCCACCCTCCATCAATCTTGAACAGGTCAATTCACGTCCTTCACCGTCTTGTCAGGATGAAAGTGGACTCTGCCGCAGGAGACCTGTAGCACCTGTGTCTCCTGAGGTCTGTCCAGAGGCAGTGGGACAGGTGAGAGCTCCAAAACACACGCGTCTCCCCTCGCTGAAACAAACACAACCAGGGCGAGTGCACTGATGCAGAGTCAGAGCACTTCTAACATGAGAGATGACACTGCCCCACCCCCACATTGTTACACAGTGAGATCAGAACGACTTACTCAAACCACATAAGTCCCCAAGTCCAACCCACTGCACCACACTGCCTCCATGACACACGGGGTTACTGAAAAGCATCCTTAGTCTTATTAAAGAAAGCTCTTCACATGTCATTTCACACCATTTGAATTTTTCAGGAAAGTAAAAGCAATAGCCACTTTCTGCAATAGCCACTAGGATTTCTCAGTACGGTGAAGAACAGCACATATTATATGACACCACTTCTAATAAAAGGAAGCAAAAAGAATACATTTGTAGATGCATTTGCTTGCACATGCATTACATCTCTCCAGAAGGATAAAGTGGAAACTGTTAACGAAAAGGAGAAAAATCATGATGCTGGGAGGACAGAGGTGGAAAGCAGACTCTTCATCATATGTTCTATGGCGCCATTACGATTCTGAATTATGCAAATATGTTACGTATTCAAAACAGAAAATTTTAATTTTTAAATAAGCAAGTAAGAGGGAATGTTGTCTAGAAGTCACACTAAAGAAGAAACTTGGGGCCGGCCTGGTGGCGCAAGCGGTTAAGTGGGTGCGCTGCGCATCGGATTCGCTGGCTTGGATCCCGGGCACGCGCCGACGACCCACTTGTCAGGCCATGCTGTGGTGGCGTCCATATAAAGTAGAGGAAGGTGGGCATCAGATGTTAGCTCAGGGCTGATCTTCCTCACAAAAAATAAATAAATAAATAAATGATTTAAAGAAGAAATGTAGTGTTCTTTATAATCCTACTGGAGAGGCCAGTTTGGTTTACATAGGGAATTCCTCTGACAGGTCTTAAACAATGAACTTTTGACTATTTACAGTGGAGGCTGGAGTTGAGGAGAAGATCTGCGAGCGCACTGGTTCTCAACATACTCCTCCCTAATGACCCTCTATCTTCTCCTATGATCCCCATCTTTAAAAACATCTCATCTACCAAATAAATGGCATTATGACTGTTATAATAATCTACTTGTCCATCCATCAGTGACTGATATAATTTGCAGACAAAGCTTTTGATCTGCATGAAATAACTGGTTTATCACAATGAGATGATGTGATTCTAGGCAAAATCAAAGAAAATGGACAATGTTGTTAGCTCATATTAGTAGCTGAAAATATGAAGTACTTTAAAATACTGACAAGTGATTCACATCCCCCATTACTATCTGCATAGACCCCTAAGGGCCTGGGAAATGTTACTATATAACATTGAAAGGTAAACTGGCTCTAGCTCCAACTACCAATTGACAGGAAATACAGAGGACAGAGGATCATGTCAAACAGCACCACAGGGATTCATTTAACAAACTGCAGACTGGAAAATTCTATAGAATAAACAATGTCATTTCTTCGTTAAACACATTTCAAGGAAAAAATATTCAAACAGACTTAAAAGACTATAAAAGTCTTCTCAACCACTTGCAATGTCTAGACCTTATCTGGCTTTGGATTCGAATAAATTTTTAAAATAACATAAAAATCTATTGACACTTATGAGACAACTGTCAGTTTGAACACTGACAAAGTATTTGATATTAAGGGATTACACTGTTCATTATTTTTAGGTGTGATGCTATACTTACCACTCTTTTCAGTCCTTATTTTTTTAGATATGTACTGAAATATTTATGAATGAAATCAATTTTCTTATGACTTGCTCCAAATTTGCTGAGGGATCACATGGGGGAAATGAGTAAAACAAGATCGTCATGAGCTGACGATGGTGGAAGCTGGTGACGGCCCATGGGGTGCATTATCCTATTCCATCCACTCTGCGTATGTTTACAATCATTCGAAACAAAAGGTAAAAAGAAATGTCATTTGGCATCGTAGAGCCAATAAAGACTTCAATACTAAGGGTAAAAGGATTCTGATATGAAATTCAGTGAAAAAAGGCAGGAAACAAAATATACACTGTGATCAAAATTCTATAAACAGACATTTGCATACAAATGAAGGAAGAGGGAAAAAAATGAAAAGAAAGATTTGTCCAGTATGTATTTCTGGGTAATTCTCCTTTATTTTAAAAAATGTTTCATATTGTCCTCATTGTCCTCATAATATTGATTGACTGGTGTCTACTTTTGAAAATATCATAAATCATTTCTAACATTTTATAATCCTATTTCAAATATCTGGAATAAAGCCTCCATCTTAAGGTTTTCATTGAATATTTTGCCCAGACCACATTCTAGGCACTGTAGAGTGTCTCAGGATATCTCAAGTTAGGAAACAAAGGTCATCACTCTGGGGCCAAAAAATAACATCCCTACTTATCAGCAAAGAACCTTTACCAAACAGGCTGAAAATAATCTAGTCCAGATAGTTCCAAACAATGTGACTTTCAAGACTCAATCTATGTTGTTGTTACTGTCTGCTTTATGTCATCAGATTCTTGAAAATCAGAGGGAGCTTCCTCAGCGAATCACAGCAGAAAAAGCCAAGGTCAGAGCCTCAATTTTCTCTTTTTGGCTCCTGTCAAATCCAAAGTGAGAATCTCTGTTGAGTTCCATCCCCCAAACTTTCGTCCCATCCTTACTTTTAGAGGACAGCAGTGTGAATCCATGGCCACAGGCGGCAGGTGAAATCTGAAAAAGAGTTCCCATAAAGCATTCACTGGTCTGGGAAGTCCAGTTTTTTCAGCAATAAATGGCAACTTGTTTACCCATTCCAAGAACATACACTATTAACACAGCAACCAACACTTATGGAATGTTTGCTACATGCTAAGTGTTTGAGATGCACTATCTCATTTCATCTTCACACTCACCCAAGGATCTAGTTATCAGATCCTGCCCATTCACCAAGACACAGTCTCACAAAGCAGTAAAGTTGAACATAACCTTCGTTTTAATCTTCGCAACACCAGAGGGTCTACAGCTAGTAGACTCTGGCCAGTTGTGTGACCTGACACAGACTGCTTGACCTCTCTTTGACGGTTTCCCTCTATGTGAACTGGAGTTCAGAATAATATCTCTCTTATTGGGTTGCTGTCAGGACTAAATGAGTTAATAGAGCTAAAGCCCCTACAGTGAATAGTACCTGACTTCATGTGTAAGAGCGACGGCACGTACTCACTATCATTACTGGTGGTAGTAAGAGGAGTAGTCGATAGAGGAGAAAATCGAGGCTCCTAGAGATTAAGTAACTTGCCTAATACAGTAACGCAGCTAAGAAGTGGAGGCTGTCTGATTCCAGAATGCACCCTCTTGACCCTGATGCTGCACTGTGACATTCTCAAAGACCTGCCATGAAGAAGTATTCATACCACAGCCACAGCGAAAGTGACACATTCACAGCCCAGTGACTCTGTTGGGTGTTTCAACCAAACGCGATGTGATGTTATCAATCCTCCCTTTCACGGGCCGCCTGAGGAAACTGAGGATTCGGTAGGGCTGAAGCCAAAGGCAGCCTGGCTTTAGAATCGGCTCCTTTCCTATAAAACCCAGAGTGAGCACCTTCCCGGGTGGCCTGGGATAGTCCTAGCTTACACCTGATGTCCCAAAGTTCACTCTCGAACAAACTGGATGACAAAATCTATGGTAACCCAAATGACGCCCCACTGTCTGTTGGCTGTTTACAGTTTATCACAGGCCTCTGTAGTCAGTCTCAGAGACTATATATAAACCTAATCCTTAGGAAAAGCCAGCTGACCAATAAAGAACAAATGTGAAGAATTTTCTTGGCGGGGGTGCCGGCCCTGTGTACTAGTTCCCAGTGGGTGAGTTTGGCACGCTCTCCTTGGGTGGCCTGGGTTCGGTTCCAGGATGCAAACGTATACCACTTGTCAGTGGCCAGGCTGGGGTTGCGAACCACATACAAAATAGAGGATGATTGGCACATGCGTCAGCTCAGGGTGACTCTTTCTCAGCCAAAAAAAAAAAAAAGATTATTTTTTTAATTGCATCATGGCCTGAAGAAAGCTAGCTAAATATTTCCTTTAAATCTGACTTGTTGGTGACTTGTTTAATCAAGTCATCCCAAAGTGACATATCCTTCCTTTTGCCCTGTGATATTTTCTCTCCTCACATTCACAGGGAACATATACACATGCATCCTTGTGTGAGTCAAAAAGGTCAGTTCCTTGGCCTTTGGGAACGGCTCTAGCTCCACAGAAACGACCCACTGGGGAGGCTGGAGACAGCCCCGGACCACAAGGCAGGAAAGATAGAAAAGAAGCGAGTCCACAAAGGATGTCCAGCACCCTATGCTTTCTCTCATTGCTTGTAGTAGCTGTTGATTCAACACTCAACAAATACTTGGTGAGCACCTACTGTGTTATTAAATCTGCTAGTATGAGAAAAGGCTTCGAACAACACCTGACACAGAGTCAACATTCAGTAATGTGTGTTATAATAAAGTGCGAGCAGAGCACTTCCAACTATGGTGGAGTGAAGAGGTTAGTGAAGCTCTCACCAAAAAAGAACTACAAAAATGGACAAAATTATTTAAAAAACACTACTTCACAGCCTGATAAATCAATAAAACACAAATAAACTGAGGAATTATTCACAGAAGACTGCGAGAACTACAGGTAAGAACAGCTGGAGTCTTCAGACTTCTTGTCTTGTGCTGTTCCGTCCGCCCCAGCTCAGTTAGCACAGACGTTTGAACGGGGCAGGGCTGGCCATGAAAACCTTCAGCTTTGTTGCCAGAAAGCACAGACTTACATTGGATGCTGAAACTGGAAGGTGCAAACTCATGCCCATTAGCAAACTAGTAGGAACCAAACAAGTACAATGCACACCTCGATGAGCCTGATTGCAATCCTGATTGGGGAAAGAGGAGAGGCAGACCAGCCAGAAATTTCATGGGAAGATGCTAGAATGGAGAGAGCGACAGAAGCCTCTGCCCACATCCACGGCTGAATGAGAAACTGAACCAATGGACACATGAGACTGGAGCACCAGTGGAAAGTAAAGATGAGGAGACAGGAGAACAGGCTGAACTTTGATGTGGTTCCAACCTACACACAATCAAAGGTAGATGGTAGAAACCTTAGAACCTCAAGATGTTTGAGCACAACCTCAACCCAAATCATCAGCTGACCTCAAAGAGATGCAGACTGGGGGCAACCCTCAGGAAGTCAGGCTGAAAAAATAAGAGGGAGGGGGACAAAACAGAAACCGAGCAAAGACATCAGTGGCCACGCACAGCCCAGGAGGCTGAGGCTATAAATCAAGTCAATAAAAATTCAAAAAAAGAAAAAAAAAAAAACCTCAGTATGAAAAATATCAGAATCCAAAGTTGTTATTATATATCATGAAAAACTCCAATTTTTAACAAAAAAAATACAATAATTAAGAAAGAGTGACATATACCGGGGGGAAAAAAGCAGCCAACAGAAACTGACACGCAGTTAACCCAGATGATAGATTTATCAAAGATTTCAATGAACTGTTGTTCAAAGACTATTTTAAGACCATGTTAAAAAAACATATGAATACATGATGACAATGACTTGACAAATATGGACGCTGAATACAGAAATACAAACACAAATATCCTAAATAGAAATTCTAAAGTTGTAAAGCAAAAAAACAAATAAAGAATTCACTATATAGGCTCAACAGCAGATTTGAGATGGCAGAAGAAAGAATCAGTGAACTTGAAGAAATACCAATAGAAAGTATTCATTCTGAAAAATAGAAAAAAAAAACTGAAAAAGAAAATGTATGGTGCTGCAGAGACCTGTGGCACAACATCAAGTGAATTGACATTCAGGAAATGGGAGTCTCAGAAGGGCAAGAGAGAAAGAAAGTAGAACAAAACACTTACAGAAAGAATGGAAGAATGGCAGAAAACCCACCAAATTTTATGAAAAACATAAATCTACAGATCACAGATGCTCAACAAAACACAGTTAAGCCGTTAAAAAACAAACTCTGGAAAGCATCCAAAGAAAATGGACTCATCAGGTACAAGGCAACAACAATCACATTCACGGCTCACTTCTCATCAGAAACTATGGAGACCAGAAACGAATAGAATGACATATTCAAAGTCTGAAAGACAAAAACTGTCAACCAAGCATTAATTCTATATCCAGCAAAATTACACTTTAAAAAAAATTGAAGCTGGAATAAAGACATGACCAAAGAAAGACTGACAGAATTCACTGAGAGCAGACGTGTCTGAACAAGAACTAAAGAAGTCCTTCAGGCTGACAGGAAATGACAGCAGATGGTCAGTAACAATCACAAGAAGAAATGAAGAACATCAGTCAAAGTAATTATAAAGGTAAATATAAAACACTGCACAAATATATTTTGTCTATCTTCATCCCTTAAGAGATTTAAAGCACAATCGCACAAAATCATAATTATAAATTGCTTTGCTGAGCTTCAAATGTATAAAGATGTGGTATATATCAGAACAACCAGACAAAAGAGAGAGGAGGAAATGGAGCAATGTTGGAACAAAGTCGCCTTAGTTTCCTCAGGATTAGGTCACTAAAAACCGGAAATAGATTGAGATGAATTAAGACACATATTTTAATCCCAAGAGCAACTACTAAAAAAAACAAACGAAATATAGTAAAACACCCAACAAAGGAATTTAAAAGGTCCGCTAGAAAAATACCTATTAACCACAAAAGAGGGCCTTAAAGGAAGAGCAGAGAGATAAAAACGACATAAAGAAACAAACAGCAAAACGGCAGATGTGATCCGACCACATCCGTAACTACATTCAAAGGACATGGATTGAGCAACGTCAGTGAAAATAGCGGAGCAACAAAACACGGGGAAACTGTCAAAATCCACTTTTCAAAACTCTGACAAAGAAGCAAAGACTTCAAGCAATCTGGGGGAGGTTCACTCCAGGAAAGCAGCTGACTCTCAGTCAGAACAGCAAGCTTGGTCGCATTTTAATCTGACCTATTCCCATCCACCTCTCCTCAGCTCTGCGGGAGCCCTCAACACCAACAGCTCACAATTTCAGTGGAAATCTGCAATCTGGCAGCCACAGGGGGAGGCAGAAAAGGATTGGAACAACTGCAAAGCCCCACTCCCAGAGAACTCGCATTTGTTCTGCCTGGTGGTTCTTTGCAAGACCACATTAACAAGGCTCTATTTTTCTGACCTGATGCAGATATCGCCTAGAGCAAACAGCCTTTCCTCCTGGGATGGTTGTTGAAAACAATGAGAGGCTAATGAGGAACACTGAAGCTGCTTGGGTGGTGCATAATAGTAGGAGCAAACAATAGATTAACCCAGAAACTATCAACAAACTTGAACTGACATCTCTAGAACACTCCACCCAAACAACAGCAGAATCCACATCCTTTTAGAGCACACATGGAACATTCTTCAGGATAGACCATATGCTAGGCGAAAAAACAAAACCTCAATACATTTCAACGGATTGAAATTAAAGTATGTTCTATAACCACAACAGAATGAAATTGGAAATCAAACAACAAAGAAATTAGGAAAACCATCAATATTTGGAAATTAAACACTTCTAAATAAATCCAGGGTCAAAGAAGAAATTCCAAAGAAAACTGAAAAATACTTGAAGGTGAATGAAGACAGAGGAAATACAACATATCAGAATTTATGGGCTGCAGCTAAATAGTGCCTAGAGACAAACTCATAATTTGAGCTTTAAACTGAAGTTTAAAGCTTGTAATGTCTTCCAATACCTACATTACAAAAGAAAAACGACCTCAACACTAGCCAAACTCTCCACCTTAAGAAACTAGAAGAGCAAACTAAACCCAAAGCAAGCATTACAGGAAATAGTAAAAATTGAACTATAAATCAATGAAACAGATAATAGAAAATCAATAGTGAAAATGAATTCAACCAAAATTTGGTTCTCTTAAAATATTAATAAAGTTGCCAAATCTTCAGCTACACTGACCAAGGAAAAAAGAGAAAATGCAAATTACCAAAATCGGGAACTAAAGAGAGAAGATCACTACCAACCTACAAAACTGTGGGAGATCAGAAGTGAATACTACAAACAACTTTATGCCAACAAATTAGATAACTAACAAGGAAAGAACACATTCCTGAAAAGACACAAATTACCCAAGATGACTCAAGAAGAGACAGCAAATTTTAATATACCCATAACAAGCTTAAAAAAATTAAATTAGTAATAAAACTAACTCTTCTTACCAAGGAAAGTCCAGACCCAGATGACTTACTTCCCTGGTAAGCCAACATTTACCTAAGGAATAACACCAATTCTTCACAAACTTTTCCAGAAACACATTCAGTGAGGCCAGGACTATCTTCACACCAAAACCAGTCAAAGACATCACACGAAAAAAAATCCTCAATAAGATGTTAGCAAAACCAACCTAGTGGAAAAAGATTTATTGTCCAAGAACAAGAGGAATTTCTCCCAGGAATGCAAGCTGGTTTAACATCCAACAGTCAACTAATATAATATATCCTATTCACAGAATAAAGGACAAACATCACATGATCACCTCAACAGATATACAAAAAGCATTTGACAGAATCTAGTCCCTATTCAGGATTTTAAAAAAGAAAAGAAACTCCGCATAAGGTAGGATAAGAAGGGAACTTCCTCAACTTGAGGAAAGGCATCTGTGAAAACCTTACAGCTCCCATCACCCGCAATGGTCAAAGACTGAATGCTGTCTCCCTAAGATCAGGAACAGAACACGGACAGCACTTCAATTCAACACTGTACTGAAGGCTCTACCCAGTGCAATTAGGAAAGAGAAAGAAACAAAGGCATCCAAATTGGAAATGAAGACGTGAAACTGTCTTGATTCACAGACAACCAGACAACACGATCTTGTATGTAGAAAATCCTAAGGAATACACAACATATAAAACTAATATACAAGTTCAGCAAAGTCAAAAGATAGAAGGTCAATATACAAAAACCAAAGGTATTTCTATATACTAACAAGGAAAGCTCCAAGAATTATGTTGAGAATACAATTCTATTCAAAATACCATCAAAAAGGATAAAATGCTTAGGAATAACTGTAACAAAAGAAATGCAAGACTTGTAAACTGAAAACTACAAAACATACTTGAGAGATATTAAAGACCTACTTAAATGATAGATTCCACGTTCATGGATTGGAAGACAAAATAATTTTTAGAGGGCATTTGTGCCCAAATCAATCTACAAATTCAACATAATCCCTACCAAAATCCCAGCAAGTACTTCTGCAAAAACTGACAAGCTAATCCTAACATTTATGTGGAAAATCAAAAGACTCAGAATAGACAAAACAATTTTTAAAAACAAGAACAAGCTGGAGGACTTACATTTCCCAATTTCAAAATTGATTATAAAGCTACAGTAATCAAAAGAGCATAATTTTAGCATACGGTTAGACATATAGATCAACAGAACAGAACTGACAGTTCAGAAATTAACACTGACTGTTACAGGCAACTGACTTGGACAAAGGTGCCAAACAATTCAATAAGCAAAGGATAGTCTTTCAACTAATGATCCTAGGACAATGGGATATCCACATGTAGAAAGGCCCCTACCCCACACCATACACAAATACCAGCTCAAATGGCTGGCTCATAGACCTAAACAGAAGAACTAAAACTATGAAGCTCCTACAAGAAAATATAGGAAAACTATCTTTGTGATCTTGGGTTAGGCAAAGACTTCTTACACATACCAAAAACACAATCCACAGCAGAAAAACTGATCAACTGAATTTCATTAAAATTTAAACATTTGCCTCTTCAAAGGACACTTAAGAAAAACAAAAGAAAAGCTGTGGATTGGCAGAAAATATCTGCACATATCATGTACATGATAAAGGACCTCTATCCAGCACACATAAATAAAACTTACAACTCAATATTAAGGAAAAAACAATGCAACTTGTCATTCCTCTGGAGCTTCAATGCCCCGTTTCTCTTGATCTCCCCTTTTCAGTTCAAGATCACTTGTTACCCTTGACAGACAAGTCAGAAGCCAAACTGGTCCAATCTGCTGCTTTTTCATCCCGCATCGAGATTCCCACAAGCATCCCCAACAAGAACCTATCCCAAGCACCTCGTTTTGCTCTTCTGACTGTTGGCTCCAAGAGAAGCTGCCGCAGGTCGCCCTCTGCTGCCATCTTTTCAAACCTGAGTCAAGGCAGACGCCTCCTGTGCTAACACCCTAGTGTGTGCGGACCTCCGCTCCTCCTCGCTCATCCCTGTACTTGCTCCTGTTGACACTTCCTTTCCCACTGGTCCACCGACTCCAGCCGGCCCGCAAGGTCCCGGAGCTTTTGCAGCCAGCTGTCCTAACATCAGAACCTCGGGGGCCGACTGCCCGAGTGCGGATTCCACTGTACATACCACTATCAGCTGTGGGGCTTGGGGCCTGTCCCTTGACCTGTCTGAGCCTCCCTCTGCTCCCTGACCTGTGAGGACAACCCCCACCCCCCGGGGAGGTGCGGATGCCGCGGGCCGCCACAAACCCGCCGTTTCCGCGCCTCCATCAAGGCGGGAAGCGCCCCAGTCGCCTCCCCCTCCCGTGCCTGCGGCCGCTCCAGGGGCGCAATCCCGGAGTCTCACCCTCCAGCGTGGCAGCTTCTCAAGAGACCAAGGGCACGGGGAGGAGCAGTGGCGGCGGCGGGCGGAACGCGCGGAGGGAGGGGCCGCCCGCTCCTTCCGCTCCAGCTCCAGGCGGGATGGCAGCGGCTCCACCCGGCGGCGGCGCGGCCGCGAGCCGGGGCTGGGCTCGGCCCGGAGCTGGGCAGCACGAAGGGGGGGCGACCTGCGCCCCAAAAAGCTGCAGCCCCCACGAGAGTGCGGTAGGCACGGGCTGCGCGCTCGCCAACCTACAGGCCCACGGCGAGGCCCCGGCCTCGGCCGCCTCCTGCCGGCTCACGAGCACACGGCCGCCGTTCAGAGCCCTCGCCCCGGCTCCGGGCAGCCCAGCTGGTGCCCCAGCCAGCCCCTCGCCGCCGGCGCCATTGGCCCTTCACTCCTTCAGGCCACCAGGCTAGGCCAACTTGTGTGACCCTTAACCCCAGGCCCTGGCGAATGCGCCTGCCACCGGGTTTCCTATTGGCTGAAGGCAGAGGCCTGAGGGCCCCCAGTGGCGCAGCCAGGGGGGTGGCTGGGCTGGGCGGAGCCGGGGACCCGCGATGCTCAGGGTGGTGGATGGGGCCCAGGTCCTGGCCCTGCCACCTGGTGCGCGACCATCCTCTGAGCTCCAGCTCTGCCTGAGCGCCGTCCCCTCCCCGCGCAGCGCACGTTTCCCTAGCATCTGCCTGGCTCCAGCAGGTGCAGGGCGCTTTCCTGTCACTAGGCCCTTTGCCTCTTGGCAACAGCCTGGGAAATGCTGGAGGGGTGGCGCCCACCGCGCATCTCCAGGTAAGTCCTTCCCCTGTCCTGTGTACTCCCTTTGCCACTGTCCTTCATCATCTCTTCCCTGGCCTTGTTGTGGGCGTTCCCCGACCCCATCAGCTACTAGGCCACTCAGTCCCTGCTCCACCCACAGTGAGCTAGAGGGTAGCTCTTCCTATTGGCATTCGCTGCCAAAACCCCTGCAGGCTTTCCCCGCTGTCTTCCACCATGCATCTTCATCCCCAGCTCACCTCGCTCCTCAGCACTTCATCCACTTGAGCAGAAGGCTCCACTTGTGCCTTCTGATCCCAGCGCTGTTTCAGGCCTCTCTACTTTGCACGCACTGCCTCCTATGCCCTTCAGATGTCTGGCAAACTCCTAGTCATCCTCTAAGATCCAGCTCAAGCACCTCCTTTGAGCTTCTGTGAAGGCAAGAACTTCAGTTCCTTCAGGTTGTCCTCGCCAATGTTGTCCTCCTACAGGTTGGCAGGCGGCCAGGAACAAGGGGTGCCCTCCTGAATGAATGACCAGGAGTCTGGGGCCCTGGGTTCTAGTCCTGGTTCTGCGACTGAATAGTTGTCTCCCTTTTCTGGATCTCCTGTCTGAAATGAGGGGACGGGTTAAAACAAAAGTCAATACATGAAATGCATTTTTGTAAATGAATGAGGTGTTTTGACTTTATGGCTTGTAGGATGTCTTGCAGCTGGTTATGATCCCTGATGGGCATAGCCAAATAATAGCCCCAAATGCTGAGGGCCAACGCCCTCTGTCTTTCCTCCCTTGCTTCCTTCTCTCTCTTTCTCTTGATATTGCTTGATCCCTAGAAGTAATCCAGTTTTAATCTACTCCCAACACCAGTCCAGATTACTTTGTTGTCCTGGAATGTTCCTTGTATCCAGTCTGAAATGTGTTTTTACTGTTTCCTGGTGAAATGTAGTTGATGTTTTACTGTTCTGTGGGGCTGTTTTGCAGAGTGATCAGGGAAAACTGACTGATAAGATATGGTATCCAGGAGACTGCTCCTCGAAGGCCTCCACCTGCAGCAAACGTAATTAACCAAAGCTATGAAGTCAGTAGTCTGTTGGGCTATGAGATCTATCCTCTGTTTGCACTGAGGTCGTGCTTCCCTTGGACTGCTCCGAATCAGTGAGTGAGGCAGGGATAGACACTCAGGCAGACCTGTTCCTGGGAGGCATGGACTCCTCTGCTGATCTGCTTGTGCTCAAGGACTCCCCAGTGGCATTCCTAAGCCTTCCTTAGACTATACAGCAGTGTAGGACACTTGGACCCATCCTTCCCTCTATCTCCCCCTCATTTAGAGTCAGACTTGCATCATGGCCTGATGGCTCTCCCACTTTGCCAGGCTCCCCCACCCCATTTTCTGTTACAGAAGCATCTCCCCTCGTAAAATCCTTGCCCGTTTAATCCTGTCTTGGTGTCCACCTCTCAGAGGACATTTGAGCCAAGGCAGGAAGAAATGAAGAGTGAGCCATTTACACATCCTGGGTAGAGGTACTAGGCAGAAGCTACCTCAAGTACAGAGGCACAGAGGTGAGAGACTTCTTGGGTGTGTGTGCTGCAAACCAGCCCAAATACCACCAGCTAACCCAAAATAGTCCTGCCCAACTTTTAGGTTGCTTTTGGTAGAGAGGAGAGCCAGCAAAACTTTGCCTTGGTAATGGTTAGCTAAGCCCCACAACCTCATTACCAGGTTATAATGCAAGTGAGTCTCACGTGTGAAATGTTGTCACATAAGCAGATATTTACTTAAAAATATTCCTTAGGAATCAGGGAATGAAAGAACTCGTAAATCCTATTCTGTAAGCTCAGCAAAGTCTCAGCTCTCTGTCCTTTTAGATGAACCTACCAGCCACATGCTTGCAAGATTTTCTTTAGGCAAATAGCACATTCCAGAAACAGAATTTTTGTTTCCTTTTTCACAGCAGTTGGCATTAGGCTTGATAGAGCTGCTTGGAGATCAAACCTCAGGCAGACCTCTTCCTGTGAGGCATGGACCTCGTTCTGCAACCTCCTCTTTTCATTCAAAACTACATTGGAGATACTTTTGTAACAATTTGCTTGGACCTATGCCATTCTTTTTCACTGTTACGTGTTAGTATGAGTAAACGACATCTCCTTTGACCGTTCTTCTTTTGGTGTACATTTGGGTTGTTTCTAGTTTTTGCTATTACAGTATTAAAACTCTTGTTTTAATTCTCACGTCAACAAATGTCCTTTTTCTAATCTATGGAATGCTACGTTTGTCACCTTTTGTGCTTCTCCTTGGTGCTTTGCTCCTTAGAGTGGCCCTCAAATGCAGTGCTGAAGTGTTGTGTAGTGTTCGTAAACACAAGAAGCCTGTGATGGGCCTTTCATAGAAAATTGTTGTGTTGGATGAGCTTCCTTCAGGCATGAGTTGTAGATAGTGCTGTTGGCCTAGAGTTCAATTAATTAATCAAGAATCTATATGAAATAAGGTGATTTTCAAGAGACACACATAAGACAAGGTTCTGCATTGAGAGCTTCCCAAACATGTCATGACCAGAGGCTGCAGAAACCTCACCTTGTCCTTCTCCTGGGAGCAGTGGTTCATTCTTGCTCATGCAGTGTGAGCGAAGAATTGACAGACCATAACTCTTCCAAATAAGGAGGGTCAATGGTAACATAATGGAGATATTTTCAAATCTCTCTTTTAAAAACCATATCTACAATGCAGGTATCTTCTCAACTAACTGTTGAACTGTTGTCTTTACTTTGAAAGGACAGAGTTTTTAAAAGTATCCGCTAGGATGCATATCTTTGATGACCACTTATAGCAAAAACCTCAGCAAATTTGGGACGATTGTCTTTTTGCAAAAGACAATGTGTACAGAATACATATATTAACGTCAAGACGGTAGTTACCTCTGGGGAGGAAAGAGAGAGGAAGGAGAATGGTGTCTTCCACTGTGTAATATTTCTTAAAAAACGACATCAATAAGGTGTGCTCTGTTAAATCTCAGCAAAGAGTAAATGATTTCTGTTATCCTATTCTCCTTCTAAGTATATTTAAAATAAATATGTAACTGGAACTGAGATGAAATAACACTAATGTAATAGATGCTATTTGCTGGTTTGCTCCCACCATCTGATGGACAGCTCATGATGGGTTGGTGATGTCACTGACCCCATCTAAAGGTCAGGACACGTTGTTTACCAGCTGTGGAGCTAGAGAAGGCTCAGTCAACAGCAGCAGAGCCAGAGTTACCTCAACCTACAAAGTTAGAGCCACATAGCACCAGATCCTGCTCCAGCTGTTGACTAGTGAGAGCTCTGATGCCACCTCTAGAGCTCAGTTGCGGCCAGCTCCAGAACGAGAGCTCCCTCCAGCTCCCACACTTGACCAGCTCCAGAGCAGCAGCCATTTCCATCACTAGCTCCCACAACAAATCTGTCAACAATGCAGAGCTAGAGTCCGTCTCAGGACCGGAACTAATACTAGAAGCAGGTCAGGCAACATCGCCTGAGACAGACCCAGCTCCAGCCCCATATCAGGTCCAGCTCCTGGGCCAGTTGCACAGCCAGAGCTGGTGGGATCTCCAGCATCAGCCACAGCAGTGGCTCCAGCGCTAGAGCAGCTGCAGCACCACACTCATCACCAGCAACTAAGGCCCGGCCGGCTCCAGCTCCACACCAGAGCTGTCCTTCAGCTTGCCTGTGAGGGCAGGATGTCTTTTCCCTTTTCTATGTTTTATGATTTTTTATGTTTTATGTGTTCAAATTTAGATTCAATAAAGTTTAATGTTTTCATCACATAAAGTTGTACAATTCAGGGCCGGCCATTAACTACATTCTCTATGCTGTGTACCGTCACTGTTATCTAGTTCCAGATCATTGCTTCGCCCCACCAGAACCCCTGTACCCATGAAGCAGCCATGCCCCCATATCCACTCCCCCACCCCCTGACAAGCACTGATCTGCTTCCTGTCTCTGTGTGTTTCCCTGTCACTGGTGTGGCTGTCCTGAGCATAGCCAACCCTCCTTTGGCCCCTCACCCTCATGCTGAAGACCCCTGAGGATGCCAATGTGTTCAGTGCCATGAACCCAAAGCCTAGTATGACTTTGACTTGAAGAAGCCCACCGACGCCAAGGGGGTGAGGTCAGGCATGGAGACAGCTCAACCTGGCCTCACATGAAGAGGAGGAACTCGATATTGCCAAGGGCACCTTCTCCTCAGTCCCTAGTGCTGTTCAGCCACAGGGCCACCCTCCCCAGGGTCTGGCTAGCTGGGGAGACGAGCACGTACAGACTAGAGTGACAAAAACCAGGTGGTCATCTTTTCTGTCCAACCCGCTGGCCCAGGCTACCCAGGAGCAGTTTCACCCTGAACCTCTCGTGCTGCAGGCCTGATGCCTGCCAGTCAGCAGGCTGTCCTGGCCGCCCGTGGACCACTGGTAGCCCTAGGTGCTTTCTGCTCTCCAGATTCCAAAGGAGTAGCTGATCTTTTTCAAGGAGTGCTGCCCATGGGCATGAATCCCTGCCTGCTACTGAGGCACTGCACTCTGTGCACCTCCCTCACACCTTCCCAGGTGCGGGTCACTTGCATCTGTGACTTCAGGTGTCCCAGAGTCCCCAATCACCCAGTGGGGGTGACCTCTGCAAATGCAGCCCTTCATCCAGCATCCAAGCCTCCAGGCCTCAGCAGCCTCCATGTCTCCTGCAGGAGACTGTGCAAGGGATGGCTCTCCCTACATAGAGGCTGGGGCCTCAGCTGCCTACTGGTCTTCTGCAGGAGAAAACAACATTGCTGTCATTGTTGTCATTGAGAAAGTGCAGAGCTGGGTCCCAGGGTGGATTTCACCATGCCAGGACCATGGAAGGAACAGGACGGAGCTGCAGGACAGGAGCGTGTGGCTGTCCTGGAGGTCAGTGTGTGCAGAGGAAGGAAGGACGTGACGTAGGGGAAGGAAAGCGAACGTGGAGCAAGGTTGGCAGACGGAGACCCAGTGGGCTGAGGACTCATCAGGGGAGGGAACCTCCAGTGGGTGGGCTGGAGAGACACTGGTGGGTACTAGCTAGAATGGGCTGGCCGTAAATGGGGGTGTCGGTCATGGTGGAGATGGTTAAATGCGTCGTGATGCCAGGGCAGTGGATGGTGGGAGTTGAGTGAAGGTGGGCGTAGGACAGGGCCTGAGGGTCCAGGATGTCAGAAAGATCATCTGGGTGGATGCAGGGTGACCAAAAGGGGTCGGTTCACAGTGGTGGTGGAGAGAGAGACAGTGCGGCCTTACACCCACACCTCGAAGTGTACACACGGGTGGACACACAGACACACACACCCCCATCAGTGCACAGGGTGCAGTTTGGCCCACAGGCTCAGTGCAGCTGCTAGATGTGCTGGCCCAGGTAGGCATCCCACTCTGTGTGGCCACACCACTGCTTCTAAGGCCCCTCCTGCCCTGTGGAGACCCCCACTGAAGAGCTTCATCATCTGCATGTCCTGGTTATTTATCTTGTCTTGGAAGTAAGAGATGCCATGGTCCCTCTCCAGGATGAACCAGGTGTTGATGATGGGTCTCCACCCTGGAAGCGACATGGGCTAGGGCCATTTGGACTTGTTGGGGTTCATGCAGTTGGGGAGGGTCTTAATATCTGAAGGAGGGAGAACAGAGTGGGGGAGGCCCCAGTGCCGGGAGCTGCGAGGTCATGAGGGATGCAAGCTCAGATCTCCAGCAGTACAGAGTATACGTTTCTGGTGGCTGGCAGGGATGCTGTCCACCCCAGGTCTCTCTGCAGGCCTAAGATCTCTGCCATCAGCCAAGGCTCCCTGAGGCTTGTTTGGACAAGTACTCCCATATGCTGCAGGGAGCTCAGGAGCAGCTGACCTGAACCCCAAATTTCTTTACTGGGTCTCTGGATGGAATAAGAGAAGATGATGCAACTGTATCAGCATGGTGTCGTGTCCCCTGAGGGTGATGACCCTGTGAGGTAGGGGAAGCACAGGTGTCCTGTCCCTGGGGATGGGGCCAGTTTCAGTGAGAAAGGCTCACAGGTGGAGGGGTGGCCAGCAGAGTGTCTGGGCTTGGGAAACTAGAGAAAGTCGGTTCGTGGATATGGTGTGGAAAGAACACGAGCTGTGTGTGAGGACCAGCCGGGATGACTGATGGCTCTGAGCAGTAGAGGGAAAACTGTCTCCCGAGGTGATGATCTGAGGTTTTCAAGGGACAGACGAGGGGGGCTCTATCACATGAGTCCTCATCCAAATTCACAGTCTAGGTGGTCACCTGGCACATTCCTGCAGAAATGCTGCCCCCTGGAAGCCCAGGCACTCCATGCAGCTGAGCCAGTGGCCACTTACAGGTTTTGAATTTCGAAGTGATGATTCCACAAAGGACACTTTAAATACTTTGCATCCGCAGGGCTTCCTGGACAACAGAAGCCACCTTGGAGCCCTGTTCTGGTGATGGAAGCATCCCAAGGTCTCCAGGGGGTGAGCCCCGACTGTTGAAACCAAAAGGCACCCTCCTCCCTCCTCATTCTTCACTCAACGCCCATCCTGCCTCTCCCAACCCAGGGAAGCACCACTAGCCTATCCATTTGGCCCAGCCCCTGCCTGGCCTGGGGTTCTGCACCATCTTTACTCAAACAAAATTAAACGATAGGGTCAATCCTGTAGACCCTTCCATCAACTCTCATCATCCTCCACTGCCATGATCTTCTGAGCTCACGGACCCCCATCACCTCTCCCACCAATGTCCCCAGGAAGTAGCAATGTGGCCACATAGAATGAATGGTCAGGAGATTGTCCAATGAATCTTGCAAACTCTTCCTCCCCCAATCTCAGCCAGGAACACACTCCTTGGTGAAGTCCTCCCATCTCAAGCATGATGAGGCTGCGGGTTGCAGGTGGCAAGACTGTCATTCCTCTTGGGACAAGCTGGTCCATCTGCTGCTCAAGGAGACGGTGAAGGTTAGGCTGAAGACTCCATCTGATTTCTCTTTGTGTCTCCAGAGACCAGGATGTTATAAAACAACACCCAGCAAGTGTGGTGGGCGGAGAGAATGATCTACGGAACATTCAACCACCTGACTAACTCCTCTTGCCCCTGAAGGATGGGAATTTTGGCCTTTCATTAACAGACTTTCAGAATTGCCCCCTCAGGCCTATTCTAAGGACTCATAAAACTCATCTTGCTGACAGCGCCCAACCGGATCCTGAAGAGGCTGTCAGCCTACTGTGGGGAATATCCCTACCATCGCCCCCACCCATCCCACTTACAGTGCTGAGCCGACAGGTGAGCCTACCTGGGCCCCACCGGCTACAGCAGGATGACAGTGGTACTGTCTGCCCCTTGCCTATTTGCCCACCTGTCCTGTAGACAAGAGACCTCTGTTCCTTGTCTCAACAGAAGCCAGTCCAAAGCTTATATTCCAGGCTCAGAGATCACCAATACCTATCAATCTATCGATTTTCTAGCTCACATGAGAAGTACAAAGACTCCCCTGCCTCAAGCACCCGCCGCTCAGGGCTTTTGCAAGATGTGAATGAGGTAAGGTGGGTAAAGCATTTCTCAGAGAACCACCCCAGAATTAGTCCTCAGTACACGATGGTGACTCGCCATTACGTTCGTTACCATCACCACCATCTTTGTTGTGTTGAGTCTGCTAGAAAAACCAGCACATTAATAATGTAGAGGATGTTGGATCAACTTGGCAGGCTGCGGCCTGGCTCCAGAGCACAGGTGGGGGGTGAGGCCTGTTTCCAGGACCCCAGGCTCAGGATTGGGGAGCTTGGAAGTGGGAGGGGAGGGAAGAACTCCCACATGATGAACATCTTGAAAACCAAACGATCTTGAAGTTCATTGTGAAGCTGAAGGGCAGCAGGGCTGATGCCACTTTTCCTCAAGGTTACTGGTCTAGTCGAGGGTTTTCTATACCATTTTCCTCAAAGCTGGAATAAAGGGATGTCTGTAATAAGGGCTTTAGGGAGAAAAATGTAAAAGACTGAAAGAACTGAGCCCAGATGTCTCTAAAATACCTAACATCGGAGCAGATGTCCATAGCTCAAGGAATATGGACTGTGAAGTTGGATGAAATAGGGAAAGAGAGATCAAATGGTTGAGGGAGTTGTGGGAGGCAAACAGCCATGTGTCCCCACACTTGGGTTCACCCTTCCATCTGATCAGCAGAGGAAGCTGACACTAATAGGAAACGTCCTGTAAGATTTCTATAGGAGCTGCCACGGCCCTAAGATCCTGAAGAGGAGGGGCAGTTAATGGGACCTTTGAGAGGAGAACTCCAAAAGGAATTGGATCCCTCTCAGAACTGGACATGCCCCCAATCCAGATCAAGGAAGGTGTGAGCAAGCAAGAGGAGAGGATGGAGCAAATGTGCATGAGCTCACAGTGATGATCAAGTGGATCTAGACCCCATTACTTTAGAGGTGTCCATGTGTGCTTTATTTATCCTGACCTCATAGGTATCCATTGATCCATCTATCCATCCATCCATCACGCATCCACCCATGATCAATCCATCCACCATTCATTCATCCATTCATCTATCCCTCATCCATCCATCCAACTGTAAACCACACATCCACCCACACATCCATCCATCCATTCACCCATCCACTCACTATCCTTGCATCAACTACCCTTTCATCCATCCATTCATCATCCAGCCATCCAGCATCCATCCGATCATTCATTTAATTGAGGAACATGGGATGAAAATTATGATGATTATGTGTACAGACCTTCCTTTTTCCTGACACCGTTGAAGGCCTCAGTTCCTCTAATCATTACTATTGCCAAACCGTTTCCCCTGAAATCAAGTACAGTTTCATTCTGATGATGAGCACACATTGCATGATATTCCCCAGGTTTTGGGTGTGACCAACCACCAGGATCTGGTTTGCCAGCACCGGGTCCCACCTCACTCCTGGGTCTGCTGGGACTCACTTTCCTTGAGAGGCTGAGGACAACTCTCAGGACTGAATGAGACCAGTCTTTTCAGGGGTAGGGGAGAGGGAGGACCTAGACATGGGCATTTAAGAAGGAAAAGGCAAAGAGAGGGGAACTTGGGTCCTGAGGCCTGGGTGGACAAGACTGAGGCCGGCAAGTTGACCAGCTCTGAGAGAGGGACAGTGGGCATAGGGAGGTAAGTGGGCAGACAGGGGGCAGGAACCTTGTACTGTACAGTTGGGGATGCCTGGAGCCCGGGCTTGAGTGTCCGAGATGTCCAGGTCCCATAAGTACCAACACGAGGCACAGAGGGGTCCCAAGGTGGTGAGGATGTGACGGTCCCTGTGGGAAGGTAGTGAATAGGGATTGGGTGGCACCTAGACATTTGCAGACCTCAAATATTGTTCCAACAGCACCATGGATTTTTGAAGTTGATAACACGTTTTGTAACGATGTGTTTGATTTTTAATGGAAACCCCAGCGCAGTAGTCTTGCAAAATACAAACACATAATAGGGACAACAGTCCTCACATTTATAGATGGGCTTATAATATGCAAAGTTCCTTCCAAAACATGACTTTGGCCTCTGAGGAAACTATGTCTTAGAAAGGCTACCTGACTTGGTTATAACTTCACCAGGAGCAAGGGGTTAGCAGGGACCCATTGTGGATGGAAATCTGTCCAAGGCCTCACTGAGTTCCCTTCTCCCCTGCTGGGCAGGAAGATGTCCCGCTCTGCCTGGGAGACACCATCAAAGACACAAGAGAGCAAATTCTGGCCCAAGTCCACCTGGGGTTCTGAACAACAGGACTGAGACCCTAACCCAGTGCAGGTGGCTGACCTGGGACACACACGTGCCCACTGCCCAGCCCTCCCAGAGACTCTCAAATGACCTCCACAGTGTGGGTAGGAATAAACTGGGTCCCTCAGCTCACAGCATGAAGAGCAGACTCAGTCCAGCAGTCACAAGGGACAGCTGCATGGCTGAGTGGGGGACCCTACACCTGCTCCCTGCTCACTTGTCTGGCCCTGGGCTGACCTGGAGACAGGATCCTGCCCCTCCCTCATCTTCATAAAGGCCCCTCATTTTGACTGGTAGGTGGTGATTAAATAATTTTTGGGGGGGATCCTGTGAATTTATGTTCTTAATTTTGCATAATTAGCCATCATTACTCTTGGGTTTGATTTCTTCTGAGAAAGCTTATCTGGAAGGGAGAATGTTATCAGAATGGGAAGCAGTACACCTCTGTATTAAGAGCTAGCAAGATAAAGCAATGGCTTCCTTGTATGTACCCCCTACTCCCATGGTTTTTGCTGCCCCAGTCCCAGGGATCCTGGACCGGCCCCCGTCACTCCAAGCTCCGCTGAGAGAGCTGGTCCTAGTCCAGGATCCAGCTCCAGCCTTGGAGCTGATGTCGCCACCCCGCCCTTTCCTACCAGACCTCTTGAACTACAAGCAAAGTGTCCTGCCTGCTCTAAATGCCCCCACCAGGATGCCCATGGCTCCCATTGCAGTCCCTTCACCCCTTGCAGGCTGAATTGATCTCCTTTCCCTCAAATATACCCTGGCTCCTGTGTTCTGTATTCCCATCAGTGCCCCCAGTGACCCTAGAAGACCACATTGACCTTCAAGTCTGCTACCCCTACCACCAAGGCTGCTGGTCCCACACACGCCCCTAATCCACCTCCTCCATTACTGCTGCCCTTCCCCCGTTCCAGTACTGTGAGTACTGTGGTGACTGCACTGACTGACACACCCTGAGTGGTCTCTGCTTTCCCTGTCCCTCGTTCCTCCTCCATTCTGCTCCCAGAACTTTCTACCAAATGCAAATGGCATCATATTGTTCCTGTGCATGTGTGGGTGCATTTGTGTGTTTGTGTGCATGTGGGTATGCCTGTGTACACTTGTCTCTCTGTGCATGTTTCTTTCTATTTGTATGCAGCATGTGTACACGTGCATATGTCTTTTGTGCCCACACATATCCATGTGTATGTGCGTAGACGCATGTGTGCATGTGTGTCTTCCGAGTGTGTGCATGTGCAGAGTTGTGTATGTGTCTCTGTGCATATTGTGCTGCATATGTGTCTGTGTGTGAGTGCATGTGTATGTGTGTGTGCCAGTGCATGGCAGGGGGAAGGCTCCAGAACATTCCCACTGCTACCAAGTTCTTGCTCCAAGGGGTGCGTGAATCCAACTTTACCAGACCCCATAACTTTCTGTGAACCCTCTAGCCCCAACCATGCTGCACCCCTGCTGGGGTGCATCATGCATATGGTAACCACAAAGCTCAGGGCTCTCTTTTTTGAGACGTCTTCTAGCTGCTCCTGAGGAGGGTCAGCCATCCTGTTTTGTCCCTCATTGATGGCTCCTCACACACCAATGACTCCATCCATGACTGCTGTAGGCAGGAAGGTATATTTGCATTCTGTGTGCACTGCCCCACGCAGAGGCCCTTGGAATTGTTCATGTCGGAGAGACTGATCCTCACTGATTCTCTAACAACACTGCATGCAATGCCCTTCCCATCCAGTCAAGGGCCAGAACCTCTGAATATGTTAGGTTTCAAGGCAAAGAGACATGAAAGGGCTCATGGACTAAGGGGCTGGTCAGCTCACCTTGAGATGGGAGCCATCCTCGATTGTCCAGGTGGGCCCAGAGTAATCATATTTCTTACAAGTGGAAGAGGGAGGCAGGAGGGTCAGAGTAGAGAAGACGTGAGGACGGAGGCAGAGTCAGAGTGATGTGATGTGAGGAGGACTCTGATGGACACTGCCGGCCTTGAAGTTGAAGGATGAGCCCAGGAGCTAAGGGATGCAGTGACCTCTAGAGGCTGGAAAAGGTGAGAAAATGGATCCTCCCCAGGGCCTCCAGAGGGAACCTGCATGAATTAGAAAAACAACACTGGTCTGTTGAAATTGGTGATTTGAGCAGCATCACTTCAGCTGAGTCAAGAAGGCGTCCCATTGTCCAGCAGACAAGGAGGCACGGCTGGTTTGCACAGAAAAGGTACAGGAGGTGTGTCTATGTGAAGATACCTGGCCCAGCCCCTGCAGGACCATGGGAAGTTGTTGTTCTCCAGTCTTCAAGTGGGTGTTTCAATGGGTTGTGATTCAGCCTGAGGTGGAGAGCACTGCCCCTGTGCATGAGATTGGCCTGTGTGAGTGTGTGTGTGTGTAAGTTTCTTAGGACTGTTGTAACAAATCACCACAATGTTGGTGGTTTAAAATAACAGAAACATTCTCTCACGGTTCTGAGACCAGGTGTCTGAAATCAAGGTGTTGTCAGGGAGCTGTGTTAACACAGCGCAGATCCCAATGAACGATACCTGTGGCCTCAGCCCCATGTCTGAAGGCCCAGGGTGGCCTACTGACTGGGCTCTTCCTAGGGTGGGGCTGGGGTGTCCCACTGCCCTCTGCTTCCTGCACATTCTCCAGGCCGATTGTCCAGATATTTGTGAATTCTTTGAACTACAGGATCATCTCCTTGTAGTTTATTTCTGCTTACATTAGCTAGAGTTTACTCTGGTATTTGTAGTCAATTACCCTCATTGGTCCAGATGCTCATAAAGAAAAAATTCACCCCTGTGACCCTTGCACTTTGAGATCAATGGCAAAACTAGCTTTCCAGTGTCCTTGGACTGGGTCTGCCAGACAATAGGACAATGAAATGTACAGCTTGTGAAGGGAAATAGAAAACTCCTGGAAGGTGCATTGAGAGCCTACAAAACTTGTATGATCCAAAGAATTGCGACAGGGACTCAGACAAGTCCATGAATGAGCATGTTCATTGCAACATTATTCACAATAGTCAAAGGGTGGGAACAACCCAACTGTCCACCAACGGAAGAATAGATAACCAAAGGTGGTCTCTCCATGCAATGGAATATCATTTAGCCATAAAGAGGAACGAAGTTCTGACACACACTTATAACATGGATGAACCTTGACAACATCATGCTAGGTATTTTCATATTGTAGGATTCCGTTTATAAGAAATGTCCCGAGTCAGCAAATCCATAGAGATAGGGAGTAGATTGGTCTTTGTCAGGGGGTGGGGTAGGGAGGGAGGAGTGAAAAGTGACCGCTAATAGGCATGAGGAAGCTTTATAGGATGATGAAAGTATTCTGGATTAAGACAGTGGATGGAGGAGGTGTGGCCGGGGGCTGCGCCTCTCAGAAGGGGCAGTGGAGGAGTTGAGTGGAGTTTCTGAACTTGATGTGGAGCAAAAGTGTAGTGATCAGCAACCTTAGCTGGCCTAGTGGCCTTTGCAACCCCCACCTATGGCTGGGACCCCTCAAGGCTGACTCCAGCAAGGTTATGGTTGAGGTCAGTGAGCCCCCACAGGGCCAGCTTCTTGGCTGTGGGTCATTTTCTTCTGCTGAGTTGGATGGCAGGGCCTTGAATTGCTGGGCAGACTCAAACTGAGTTCCTCTGGGAGGAGACAAGCGCGACTCCTGCTCCAGATGGTTCTTCCCAACACTTTCGTAACTAGACTTCAGTGGGCAGGCAGCTCGTATGTGCAGACCAGTTGCTTCTAGGCATAGTGACCATGAGTGGACATGCACCGCCCTCTTGACCAGCGTGTGAGCAGGAAGAAGTCTGGCATCACCCACCCGGGGAACGACTGAGATGAGGGGGTCTCAGGGTGAGTAGAATTGAGAAGGGAAAGCTGAGGGGAGGCAGTGACAGTCAGACTGACCCCAGGACCAGCTGCAGCAGGTCGGGGCTGTGGTTTGACCACTGACCTCCTTCTTCTGAGTGTCCCCTCAGGAGGGACATTTCCTGGACCCGGAGAATCTGCTCCCCAAAGGTGAGCAGGGGCATTTACCTGCACACATGACACGGCAGATGGGCTGTGTTGTCCTCACAGAGCACCGCTCAGAGCCTCTTCACAAGAGAGCTCGCCACTGAGCTGCAAGACCAGCAGCTGGCTGAAGGTCACCAGTGGCAGTGCCCCAGGAGGGAGTACATGGGGAGATTTGGGGAGCGGGCGCTGGGCTGCCCTTTCCACTCTGCAGGCTCCTCCAGGGGCAGCCATGCCTCCCACATCCCTGCTGGGCCAGTGAGGCTCCTGGGAGGGTCTCCTGCCTCTTTGGGCTTCCTTCTCCTTCATATCAGGCATCAGCCCCCACACCCCTCTCGCTCTCCTACACAGCTCAGCAGCCACTTCCCAAAGGACCCAACTGAGTAAGAAACCAAAAAAAGGCGCCAGGAGTAGAAAGGGAGAAATAGAAATGTTGTGTCTGCAGGAAAGATGAACTCTACATGGTCAAACCCCTTGGGGTCCCAGTGTCTCCATGATGAGCTCTCTGGATGTCATGTGTGTTCCTGGAAAAAAGGCTTTGCTGTATTGCATGTGTAGGGAGTAGCTTGTTCTTGCACACATAGCGTGAATGTTCCAGTGTGGGAATGAAGAGTGCGGCCAAATGGGGCGGCCACAGAGCCTTCGGCCCCAGCATTTCAAAAGGCAAGCATATGCTTTGGTTCATACTTTTTGAAGCTGAGGGCCAATTTGTCACTGCTAGAAAAAGTCCCACCCCAAACGTAGAGAGTATGGGCGTTGACACCAAGCAGGTCAAGAAAGAATCGGATGCCCATAGACAGCCCGGGCTAGCAGTGTGTCCTGTCCAGCCAGCAGGCTCAGAGCCCCACATCTTGGCATCTGGGTCCTCAGCCACTGGCAGCAATTCTGGTATTTCTCAGGCCCAGCACTCGATCAAGACCCTGCAAAGATGAGACCCTCAAATATGGAAACCCGTGAACACAATTCCTACAGGGTTATTTTGTCATGTTGTTTTAATAATACGGCACGTTAACACCAAAAGTCTGTCTTATTTAAGGACATTTGGGGACAAATATTCTAAAGACTCAATCCATTCCTGAGAACTCCACCCTCTACTTTCCCACGCCTCCTGAGTGGTGTCTGCGATGGGTCTAAAGTATTCCTTAGCATCCTTTTCATCATTGCCCCTCTGGCACCTGCCACAGGCAGACACTCCATAGATGCAGGTGCACTGAATCCAGCCCAGCGTCTCGTCTGGGGTGGGGAAAGACAACAGCAATCAGAAGAAGAATAATAAGTGAGCATCGGCACATACTATGTCTCCCTGAGTCCCCCTATCCAGGAGGCACTTAGCCCATGGTCACATAGTTGGTCGGGCCCGTCTGACTCTTAAGGCTCCAGCCTTGGCCCCTGCTCCCTGGGACTTCAGAGAGCCCAGAGCTGAATGGGAGTGAATGGGGTCACAGGAAGGGTGCTCTGGTGTTGCTGACACTGGCTAACCCAGCAATAGCTGTCATGCATCTCCAACATCCCCTCTCCTCTCAGGACTGCTTCACCATACATCTGGTCTCAGTTGTAAAGATGAAATGCGTCTAGTCAGGAGCAATGAATGACAGATGGAAGATGTTATTTTCCCCCCCAAAACATCCTCTGTTCTTTTGGAATCCCTGCAGTGCAACTTGGACCAGCAGGTTTGGGGAGCAGGTAAGCACCCCACTGGTTGCTGGTCTCCTCTTCCATCAGGCCCAGTGGAGGTGTTGGGGACGGGCTGGACAACACCTGGTGTGCGCCAGGGACTCTGACACCCACTGGGGTCTAGGAGCACGCTCCTTCACCGTGCGTCCACACAGACCAAGGCAAGGAACTGCCCTTGAGGATGGTGTCCAAGTCTTCATGGCTGGTTTCTCCTAAATTTTAAATGGCTCCAGGGGCTCAAATCTTCCCCCGGTGGCCCTCCCATGCCAGGGTGCAGGGTTTTCCAGTCTGATGTCTACAGCCTGCGGGGCTGCCTTTGGGCTCTGGATGGTCACCTGGACGCCACAGCAGCAAGTAAATCCCAGAAGGATGTGAGGAGCTGTAAGAACCAAGGCTAATTTGTTCTGACATGTTAATTTTGTAAACGTGTATGAGCTGTGCATTAGACACCAGCTTTTAGTCACCCTCATCTGATCTTTCCACGTTTTTCTCCCCTCCAGATAACTCTTGTGTTGTCAAGCTACCAGACCATAGTAGTGTGTTTCCTCCCTCCAGGAGAGGTTCTTCTGCTGTGGGGTCCCACCTTGCCTATGGGTTCAGAAGTCCAAAAGAGAGATTGTTTTTTGAGTGAGTTGTCAGTGTCTCTGCATTGTGCCTCTGTGTTCCCTGGGCGAGGTTGAGCTGAGGCATGTGGAGCATCCCTGGGGCTCAAAGTTCACAGAGACTGGTACCCGACACCTGTCCCAAGGCTCTAAAGGCAGAGACTGGCCAGCTCCCAGGTCCTCAGGGCCACAAGGAGCTGTGTGAGGCTGTGCATGCTTCCCAAGCACCAGGCATGAATGCTGGGAGGAGGCCCAGGCTGAACCGTCTTCAGGGGGACTCTGCCTAAGATGAGAGAGGACCTCAGAGACCAGGCCTGAAGGGCTGTCACAAGCTGTCAGCTCAGAGCACCATCACCTCTGTCCGGGGCTTGAGGACAGAGACCATCAGCTGGGGTTAGGTCTGAAGACCCACAAAAGCACTTCCTTAGAAATGGGGTAAGCATTTGGACCTCCACTGAGCCCAGTGGGCACCCAAAAGAAGAGTCAAGAAGGATTTTGCTTCTCTCTAGCCTTTCCTCTGTGGCCTGTGTTGGCCCCACAGGCTCATTTGGAAACCTGGTACACGTGGGTGAGGGACAAGTACAGCAGCTGCAGCAGCACTGGTCTTTCCATCTGTCCTGCTCCCTGCCCAGCTCCTGCCCCTCTGGTAACAGGACTAATGGGGACAGACTGTTCTTCTGCTCCCTGGTGTGGGCATCGGCCTGGAATCATGTTTTAAACCTGTTACTTTCCCAGGAAATGACCAGGTTAAGTATCTGAAGAGATTGGAAAGGAGTAACGGCCAGACATAGTTGGGTATGAGCTTGGACTACTTCCTCTCTTCTTCCTGCAAAACTCACAGTTGTGGTCCCCAGGCTCACTGGCAGAGCCCAGGCAGGAGTCTCTGCAGGCTGGGGTGGGTGTCCACTACTCGCTCAAGGAGAAGGGTGCAAACCAGGTTGGCATCCAGGCAGGGTGAGCCACCAGCCAGATAGCCACCATGGACAGTCTACTTAGAGCTAATGCCCCAAAGGACGTGATCATAGAGCAGGGCGCCCTTGAAGACTCCAGGGAGGCAAGGCCAGTGTACGCTTCTCGTTGAGTTTCAGGTGCTGAGAAAGACAGGTGGATGGCACCCACAGATGCAGATGTGGCAAGAAAAATGAAGAGTCGAGAGCCAGGCAGGGCAGGGCACACTCAGAACTGCAGGACAAATTCCCTTTGATGCTACTACATGCAAAAAAACATGTATAAGTTTCTCTGAGACCAAAACAAGCGAAATCAGATGTTCTGTGCTGTTGCGGCTCCAAAGACTCTCTGAGGCACCTCATGTGAAGTGTGGCCTACAAAAGGCTGCTGCTGGCCTTTTATAGGCCTCTCCAACCAAAAGTGAACTCAGGTCACCCATCATCATAGCTGCCATCCTGGGTGCTTGAGCCCACCTGGGGGACTGTGGGGAGAAGGAGGCACCCCAGAAGACAAGGAGGAAAGAAGGAAATAACTCCACCCTAAATCTTGCAGTTCTGCCCAGAAACCAGTGCTGAAGTGACATTTCCCATGACCGGCTTGCACGTGCAGCCTCCACCCTCATGCCACACACACTCTGGGAAAAGAAGGGGTGTGCAATGGGAAGATCCCTGCTACGTATTCTAAAACTGATCAAATCTCTGAAAGCACTTAGTGAAGACTAACTAACTGCTCTAAGATTTCTGATGGATTTTTCTTTATACTTTCAATCTCTTTTGTGAAAAAATTCCTGATTTCATTGAATTGTCTGTTTTCTTATATTTCATTTAGCTTTTTTATGATAGCTATTTTGAATTCTCTGTCATTAAGGTTATATATTTCTGTGCTTTCAGCGTTGATTTCTGGGTGCTTGTCGTTTTCCTTTTGGTCTGGAGATTTAATATATTTCTTGGAAATCTTTTCATGACAGTACATGTGGATCTACCTTATTGTTTCTAATTGCTCTATAATATTCCACAGCATAGAATTACTATAATAGTTTTAGTGTAAAACTGTCATAGAAATAGTGATATTTTTGAAATATTAATTTTTTTAATAATATTTTCCTTTTTTTAATAACGTTTGAGTGTGGGTTTTTTTGTTTGTTTCCTTGAAGTTGGAATTTTCTTTTTCTTTCTGTGTTATGGTTGGTTTCAAGGAGGAACATGAACCTTCTTTGGTCATCTTCAGCCAGGTGTCTTCATTTATTTACTCGTATCTTTGCATAATCTAATTACAAAGAAATTATGTTGTATTTGGCAGCATTTGGGAACTGTTTTATTGAAGAGATTATGAAATGTAGATTGATTTGTACTATTGTAAGCAGTCACTTGTATGACTGTTTTTGGAAATTTGTTTTGTTTTGTTTTTCTGTGAGGATGATCAGCCGTGAGCTAACATCCATGCCAATCCTCCTCTTTTTGCTGAGGAAGACTGGCCCTGAGCTAACATCCATGCCCATCTTCCTCCACTTTATGTGGGACGCTGCCACAGCACAGCCTGAGAAGTGGTGCCTCAGTGTGCATCCGGGATCCGAACCCAGGCCGCCAGCAGTGGAGCGCACGCACTTAACCACTATGCTGTGGTGCCGGCCCTGGGATAGTATTCACTGTACACATACTTGTGCATTGAGACTTTTGAACTTTAAAATTATACCACTTTTGATTGTTACAGTGTCTTTTTAAACAGAAACATCAATTTTAAGCAGTTTCTATGAGAAAGGAAGCAGATACCATCCCTACTGGGACTAAGCACTGGTACGATTTGATTTAAGTTGCATGAGAATTTGATGATTGTATCTAAAGTACCATTGTTGCTACTAATATTATTACTACTACAATTACGACTCTGATAACGATACTAGTAGTATAGTAACAAAAATATTTATGAAGTATTTATGTGCCAAGCACTTAGCATAGTGACATCTCATATATCTAAATAGGCATTTTTACAATATCATCATTTACTTTCTCATTATTGATATTACACAATAATAGTCATGAATAGTCAAACCATGGTATAAGCAAAAGGTTAGAAACAAGCATTTGATTTACAAAAAGGAAGGTTTCCCATTCCTTTGGAGCTTCCTTAACCCTTCTTGAAGGAAGACAAATGCATCCTCTTGTGGGTATCACCAGTACTGTGAATTTTTCTTAAGGACCTTATTTTAAGTATGGTCAAAACTATGGCTAGGATTGAAAGTTTTACGTTTAGAGCAACATTGTTTTCTTGATTTGTTTGGCCTGTAGTCTGATAGAGCAATGTTACTTCTTATTTGGTAAGCTGTATAGAATTTAGATTATGACTGCTAAGTTTCCCCTTTAGCATTTTCAGCTGTCCCAGTAAGACATTTGGATACGATACAGATTCTAGAACGCTTGACTCTACTCTCTGCCAGTGAACTTATACCATAGGCAGAAGTATTAACATCCAATATGAACCAGCTTTTGAATTCAGGGGTTCTGTGGAGAATGCTTCAAACAGTCAATCAACTATGGATGGTTCTTAATACCGTGACGCCTAGAAGGTAATTTCAGTGTATCGTTACACGTAATAGATAAGTGTATAGCAGTGATTATATACAATAACCTAAACTGAATGGTTGAAAAAAATTGTTGAGTGTTTAACGATATAAATCCCCTCTGAAGACTACTAATTAAAGAGTCATTATAACTTTCAGAAAAAGCATAAATTTGATCTTAAGAAACAGAGAGAAACTATAAAGTATTTCCAACTTGAGAAACTTCTTTAAAAGTGAGTTCTCCTCTATAGGCATCTGTCATTTGTGGCTAATTGTGATTTAGATCACTATTGTGTCTTGCATCATTGTGGTGGCTCCAAATTTTGCTGCACATTAAAATCACCTGGAGAGCTGTTAAAACTCTTGATCCCCAATTGTAACCCATGCCAATTAAATCAGAATGTCTGCGGTTGGGAGTCAGGCGTTAGTATTTTTTTTTTAAGATTCCCCAGTTGATTCCATTATGCAGCAATGTTTAGAGAACACTTGATTAGTTATTTCTTCTTTAGTCAAATGGGTCTCTGCTGGTCCATAGATTGCATCAGAAACACCTGGTCAGCTCTGAAAAACATGATACTGGGCTGGCCTTCCCTGAGATATCAGATGCTTAATGTTCAATCAAGTAATTTCGATGTGAAAAATAAAAGCATACACTTAAAAAATACTTTAAGAATTTTCATATTTTTAAACAAGGCAGATTTGTAGTCTTCTAAGATTAAATACAGCGGTCCTGTGTTCTTTTGTTTTGTTTTATTTTAAACTGAGGCTTTGGAAGATTTTATGTGAGTAGGAAACCTCTAGGAGTTCAAAAAAGGTTGAAATAAATGGTTTCTAACTAAATGCAGCGCACATTCTTGGATCAGTTTTCAAAGGCTGGTCAAAACCTGCTGTGTTTAAATAACAACATGCTGTTTTTCATCACATTCGTTGATGATGTAAACAAAATGTGTAACTATATTAGTAAATGTTAATATTCATGTATTTTAAGTTAAGCTTACAAAATTTGTCACAATGTGATTTTTTTTATTCAAGTGAAAACAGATGTGTGCAGCTATTTTGAATATTGGTTTATAAACATTCATATTCTTTATCAAATGAACTTGTAGTTTTTTGTGTTTTCTTTCACTACTGTTCACCTGAAAGGAACAGTTCAAGGGACTGGAATCCAGGACTGTCTGGTTCCAGGGCCTACGTGTATCCATTTCTGTTAATGCCACACACATCAAATGGCCATACAAGGCTAGAATCGGTTGAGAGCCTTAGGAATTGAGCGGAGGAAAATCGAAAATTGTAGTAGTTTCCCTGGAGCAGTTACTTAAACGATTTGATATTTAAAAAAATTGTAAAAGCAGAATAAAAATTTGAAGATATTTTTAAGTATTGATAAATTATCCTTCATTCCACTGTTTTAACACTAAGTTACATTTTTTTATACTTTCCATCTTTGCTTATGCATATATATTTTCACATAATGGAATTCATAATACCCAGTAAGGAGTCTGCTTTCTTTCATTTAACTTTATATGAAATTTTTTTTGCAAGTTGTTTACTTTTGATAATTATTTTATTGGCTTCCTAATGATCAAACTGATGTATCATAACCGCATAGGGTGCTATTACTAGACCGGGAGGTTGATGACTTTTTTCAGGATTACAATAGGCAATGTTATCAATTTAGGTATTTTTACTTTTTCTTTCTTTTGGATTACTCTTTTAGGATAAATTTTTGAGCCTGAGATTACTAAATTAAAAGGTAGAATTTATTTTTAGCACTGTGCATTTTGCAATTGGGGAAGATGCAGTAAAACTGACAGGGAAGCTAACAAATCCACTCTCCTCTCGCTGCTCCCCCTGCAGCAAACCTCTCCCCAAACTAGGTGCTCAAACTTGAGAAACTGTCTCACGTTTTACTTTTTTGAGACACTAGTATCGGAGCCAAGCTTAGGCTATTCAGAAATTGACAAAAATCACAATTTGGAGAGATCACGATTAACTCCCTACCTTTGAGGAAACAGAAGTGTACTTCATGGCAAAGAATAACAACCCGGTTTTAGGAGGGACAGAAGGCAGATGAGCCTTGATGGAGCAGAAGTGACCGGGGTGGGAGCACTCTACAGCGTTGCTCTGGTTGAACTCGCTATCCCGGGAAGCCTGGAACATCCTGAGGTTCTGCGGCCACTCGTCAACCAGCCTTGTCTCCTGGCCGGGCTCAGGCGTTTGGCAGTTCCCGCCTCCGTCTGTGCGACACCCGGGCCGCCGTGAAGTTCGGAAACGTGAGCTGAGCGGCACTGACGGGCGCTCTGGGAAGAACCCGGCAAGGCTTCAAAGGGTTTTCTTTCGGTTGGTCTACAGACCTGAAGAATGAGACTGCGAGTTTCCAAGGAAACGGTTGCACGGTTAAGTCGCCGGTTTCAAAATCTCAAAACGGAGAAGACTTTTCCTTTAAACCCTGCGATCTGCTCGCGTCCCTCCCTCTTCAAGCGTTCGCCTCAGGGCCACGAAATACTTTGCGTTGGTTTTTATTGCGGAGGCTTCCCTCGGGGGCCAGCGTTCTCGCCCCCTAACCTCACGCCGGGATTGGTTGCTTGGTTTCTGCTCTGGCGGGTGATTGGGTGCTGGGAGTCGAGGGGGCGGGAGGCGGCAATTCCTCTGCAAGAGCGCTTGTGCGCGGCCTGGAGAGAGCGGAGGAGGGAGCGGGTGAGGCGCCGGAGTCCGCGCTCGGCCAGGGAGTGGCAGCCTCGTGAGGAGGCGAGAGGTTTGGGGCCTCTGCTCTCTGCCAGGCTCCGCAGCGTGTGCTCGCAGATACCATTTCCTTTTCTCCCGGGACTCGGAGCCCAGGCAGCTCTGTCTTGGTTTTCCTCAGAACAGGCCAACCTGTCTCTCCTGGGGCGGCGCGCAGCCTGCCCTAAGAGAGCCTTCTGCTCTCGCCTGGCCACCATGCGGGCCGTCGGGGTGACCGTGTCCCAGGGCCTCGGGGTTCTGAACACGCGGAGGATGGAGGGAGCCTGTCTCGACCCCCGGGGAGAGGCCCCGAGCCCCCTCGGCCCTCCGCTGACTCGTGGCGGCGGGGACGACGGCGGGAGGCGGATCGGGGGCTCGTGCTTTATCCCCTGGGGGATTGCGACGACTGTGGGCGGGATGGATTTCTAGGCTGTATCTGAGGAACTAGCCGGCGTTGCGTTATTGGCTGGGGTGAAGGGGTGAGAGTCCACCAAATCTCTACTCAAGAGTTGCACAGATAGAATCACAGAATATTAGAACTGGGAAATTCCTCAGAATAGTGGTTCTTAGCTTGTTTTGGAACACAGGCTAGGGGTCGGGGTATAATTGGCTTCATAAGCTGTTGAATTACCCCTTTAACCATCCCTCCATTCCCAGGTCGAATTTGCCGGTTTTTTTCACTATTGCAAGGAAGTCTTCAGTTGATAACAGTGCATATCAGTCTCCCCTCTGTTTTCAGTTATTTTATTAGGATATAGTTCTGAGAATGAGAAATCCACGGACTTTCTCTTCAGAGAAACGCAGTCATGTACCAAAACTTCTGCACGCAATAGCAAGAGAGCACAGTCTCTGACTTCCGTCTCTGGATCCTAGATTAAGCATAGGTGGTTTAGAAGAGGTGGGGATTAAAGTAGATCACCTCCTCTGTGTCAAATACTGGAGTTTAGGCACGTTCTATCCATTACCTTACTTAATTCTTAACTCAATGCCTGGCTAATTTTCGTCAAAACTCTATCAGGTAGATAATCTTATCTCCATTGCACAGATGAAGAAACAGACTGAGGTTCAGTGATTCACACAGTGGGACTCACACTTAAGCTTGCTTTACTCCAAAGCCCATCTTCTTTTCATTATACCCTTCTGACCATTAAATCAGAATTATCAAGCACTTACTGTGTGCCAAGGCATTTTCTCCCTTACAACAGCTTTTCAATTAGGGATTATTACAGATAAGGAAGACATGATCAAGGAAACACATCTGAGTTGTGGGAACCTGATCTAGAACTCGTACTTCTACCTCCTGGTCCACAGCTTTGGCAGAGTAGGGATACAAATCCGGATTTGTCAGATTCTGAGACATGTTCTCAACCACTGTGATGGTTAAGACTAGGAAATTGTTTTACTTGCATTTGTTTTATTTATACATTTAGGAATCCCCTTTTTATTTCTAGACTTCTGTCCTAGTCTAGTTGGGTATCTGGTTTTCTTTGCATGGCATTGTTTCAGTCTTGATTTTCGTTTCTGCTGCAGTTAGGAATCTAAGTAAACAGGAAAGCATGACTCTTCAATATGGTCTGAATGTACCGTTGGTGGGGTGAAGATGAACTTTCCTTGTAAAGCTTGTCCATCATAGCTTGCTATAATGAATTCTGCAAGTATTTTTCAGCAGTTAAGTCTTCATTAAGATAAAGATGCTGATAATTCATAACGTATACTGAATCTGTGACTACATTCATTTTCTCAGATAGTAAATGGATTGAAAATATTTGCTGGGTTCATGGAAGAACATGTAACCTTTCGAAAAATAATCCTGATTGCTATAAACTGTATATGGTTAGGAGGCAAAGGGGAATATTCTGAAAACTATTCTCAGCTCATTTGGCACTTCTATTTACTTTACGGAATTACTACCTTCTACAAAGTATTTACTGTCTTTTACACAGAATACTATATTTCTCACCATATTTTTGAGACGTTTCAATCATATAGAAAATTAATAGACAAATGAGTAAGCCAACTTTCCAGAGTTGTTCAATCTTAATATTTTGCCATATTTACTTTATACCTTGTCTGCAAGTAACATTACTAGTATGCTGAATTTACTCTTTTTCTTTCCTAGACGTGTTGTTATACTTTTGTTACATATGTATGTATCCGTAAACAATATAGAGCATTACCTTACCTGTTTTTAAACTTTGTACAATGATATGATACTGTACCTATATTTGTTTAGAAGTGTTTTTAGTTGCCTAACATTATTTTTAAGAAGTAACCTTATTGATTGTTCATCTATTTTAATTGCTGTGTAGTAGTCCATTGTATGAATATACCAGAAGTTTTTATCCATTTTCCTTTTGACAGACATTTAAGTTGTTTACATTCTTTTACAATTCTAAACAATGCTGCTATGAACTTTCTTATGCATGTTTCCTTATGTTCCTGTGGGACAGGTTTTGGATATATACATAGGACTGGACTTCCTGGTGTTGGGTATCTTCAACTTTGCTAGAAATTGTTAATTTCTGTCCAAAGTGGCTGTAGCGATTTACACTCCCTCTAGCAGTATCCTCCATTAAGTTTTAATCCAAGATATTAGTGTACTCTAGTTTTACAGAAATGACGGTGCTTGCATCATTAAGGCACAAATTGCTTTGTTCATTTCTTTTATGCCTATATGCTTTTAAGTCCAACATAATTTTAGGGAGAAAGATAAAGGCATAAGGTCTAGATTGAACTAAATACTAATTCTCCCTTCTGCTATTGCTATGTTCCCTCAAGTACAACCTTACTTCTTGTTGTGTTTGTACTTGTGATGGAGACAGACCCTAATGAAGTAAATTGTTTACTGATTTTTTTTTATTGTTTTTGTGTCAATAGATTGTCCGAGGATTAAAAGGTAAGCAGCATTGTTTGTTGGAGAGCCCTACAGAAAGTGGGAAAAGCTTAGTCTTACTTTGTGCTGCTTTAGCGTGGCAACAGTCTCTTCTTTGTGGTAAGTATTTGGTTGATATATTCAGGTTGATTATTGGGACTTGAAAAAAATATAATAAAGTACTTTTTATCCAGAATGATTCATTTAAAGAAATAGCAGTAACTAAGAATATACTTTTGGTCTTTCTTTTAATCCTCCCCGCTTGATATTTTAATAAGTCTCAATATAAACGAATACTCAAATGGTTGTGCCTTTATTACATTATTAATCTTTGACTATTATCTTTTTGTAAGTTATGCAAATTGATGATAATTTCTCTATAAATGTCTCTGACATCATAAGTGTTTCTCTCCTGTCCTAATTTGATGCTACAGATAGGGTGACCAACTTGTCCAGATTTGCCAGGTACTTTCCCAGCTTTAGCACTGAAAATCTTACAGCCTGGGGAACCTCCCAATCCTGGGCAAATTCGAGTGGTTGCTCACTGTAGCTGCAGAGGATGATTAATGTTTTTTGAATTAGAAATATTATAAATAGAGGTTCTTTCACTTTTAGGGAAGCCAGCGGATGAAAGCTTAAGCAAAAAAGCTGAAGTACCATTGTCACGTGGTTGTACGTGCCATTCAAAGAATTTTACAAACGATGGCGAGGACCGAGGAACTTCACGTCATTTCAACAGTCCAAGTACACCACCTTCTGAAAGAAATGGCACTTCATCAACTTGTCAAGGTAGGTTATATTTTTGCCTGGGTCTGTTGGTATCTGTAGTAGGAACCTTCATTACTGTTGTTATGAGACCTAATTTGATAAATTTGATGAGCATAATTGATTAGGTACCTCCATCTAATTTCTCTGGAATTATTTTTAGAGAACACAAGAGTGGTCAGAAATCCTTGGACTACTTTATTCTTGGCTTGGCTTTTAATTGATTTGGACATTTTGCCAGCTTAAATCATTTTTTGAAGCAGGCAAGGCAAAATAAATGATATTCAGAAATTGATGTTATTTGTAGGCAGGATTGTTAATTATAGGTTAGAATTTTAGAAAACATTGATTTGTATTGTTAGACAAAATCTAGTTAGCCTCATTCATTCTTGATAAGTTTGCATGAACTTCTGAAGCCAGTATCCTGCATGAGGATGAGATATGTTTTAGGTATGATCCTTGACTAGTTCTAATTAGGTTTATTTAAGAGAAATATATTAAGACTAACATAAGACTATTCATTTTTAAAAATTATTTCTCTGGCTTTGACTATATGGAAAAGATTGATCGTTATTTGCCTAAGCCAGAAACCTAGGAGACATCCTATACACGTTGCTCTACCTTATTTCTTCGTGCAAATCTCTATCTCCATTGACAACTGCCTGGTCCAAACTACCATCTCTTGTTTAGAGCATGCAATAACTTCTTTTCCTGCTTTCACTCATGCCATTCTTTAACTAATCACTGGCAGGGAGAAAAGAGGTGGCCATGACTGACTTAAGTCTCAACAGTATCCACTTCCTAAAATCAAGAATGGAGTCATCTTCCTCTAAAGCCCATGACTATGTGTGGAGGACGGTGGCTGCTGGAACCCAAGTGTGATTCTGTTAGGAGTGAGGAAGAGGAGATGGAATAGTTTCTGGAGAGGTGAGCAATAGTGTTGTCTACACTGTTTTGACCCTTGGCCCTTTTGACTTTCTTTCCATTCCTTCAAAGGGTCATGCTTTCTTCTGCCTCAGAGCCTTTGCTTGTGTTAGTGTCTCTTCTGAGGAAAGTTACATCTTCAACTTGTTATCCTCCTCTTCCATTAGGTGTTGCTTAAATGTCGCTTCCTTGAGGGAGCCATACTGACCTTTCCGTTAGCTCAGATTTGGTTTCCCTGTTATTTTGTGTCATCTTATTGTGTTTGTCTCCTTGACAGCACTTGTCTGTGAAGTTTTTATTATCCATGTGTCTGTGTGCATCTTTTATTAATCTCTGCTTCCCCTAGCAGACTGTGTTCTCCATGAGGTCAGGAACCATGTCAGTTTGCTTACCATTGTAACCCTGGAACCTAGCAGAGTGCTTGGCATATAGTAGGTGCTAGATAAATATTTGTTGTGTGAATGAATGGAGTTGATTTTGAGGTAATTCTAAGAAATCTGGTTTACAATATTTATATACAACCTGTATTATTTTTAGAAAAGCTTTATTGAAATATACTTGAGAAAACAAACTGCATTTACTTAAATGGTATGCTTTGATAAGTTATGACCTCCACCATAAAGTGTACCTCCTATGAAACTTTCAGTCAGTGTCAAGATAGTGAACATATCCATTATCTTCCAAAGTTTTCTCATGCACCTTTGTTATCCCTCCTTCCCACCCCTCTGTGACTTACTCTTCCCAAAGAACCACTGATTTGCTTTCTATCACTATAGATTAGTTTGCATTTTCGAGAGTTTATACAAATGGAATCAGACAATTTGTACACTGATTTTGTCTAGCTTCTGTCACTTAACATAATTCTTTTGAAATTCACCCACGTTGTGTGTATCAACAGTTTGTTCCTTTGTGTTGCTGAGTAATGTTCTGCTCTGTGGATATACTACAAAGTGTTTATCCAGTCACGTGTTGATATATATGTGAGTTGTTTCTAGTTTTGGGCTATTACAAATAAAGCTGCTATGAACATTTTTATGTAAGTCTTTGTTATGGACATGTGCTTTCCTTTTTATGGGCAAATACCTAAGAGTGGAGTGAGTGGATCACTTATGTTTAACTCTTTAAGAAACTTCCAAACTCTTTCCCAAAGTGTTTATACATTATACCATTTTACTTTCCCACCAGCAGTGTCCAAGAGTTCCCATTTCTCTACATCTTTGCTTACACTTGGTATGGTCAGTCTTGTCAGCCATTCTAATAGGCGTGTAGTGTTGTATCTCATTGTGGTTTTAATCAGCATTTCCCTGATAACTTATGATGTTGAGCGTCTTTTCGTGTGCTTATTAGCCATCTGTATATCTTCTCTGATAAAATGTCTGTTCGAATCCTTTGCCTCTTTTGTTTTCTTATTGTTAAGTTTTGAGAGTTCTTTATATATTTTGAATACAAGTGTTTTTCTATCAAATATAGTTTTAGGTTTTACCGTTAAGTCTAAAATCCATTTCGAGTTATTTTTGGTACATTGTGTGAGGTATGGATCCAAGTTCATTTATTTTGCCTATGGATATCTCATTGTTCAGCACCATTTATTGAAACGGCTACCCTTTATCCACTGCATTGCCTTTGTGCCTTGGTAAAAAATCAGTTGTCAATATATACACAACTTGCATTTTAACATCATCGTGAGTTAGGGCTGTTTAGAATAGTCTCTTGAAGCATCGGACGCGGTAAATCAGGGTTGTATTCTTTATATTTTTAAGCAAATTCTTTAATAAGATATAAGCTAAATACAGAAAAGCATACAAATCCTGAGTGTATAGCTTGATGAATTTTCACAAAGTAAACACACTCGTGTATCTACCACCTAGATAAAAATAGGACATTACCAACACCCTACAGCCCCTTCTCATGCTCTTTTCTAGTCACTGTCCTTTCTCTGCGCAGGTAATTGCTCTCCTCCCTTCTGTCACCATTGATGAGTTTTGCCTCTTTATAGAAATGGAGTGATATCTGTACTCTTGAGTCTGCGTACTTTTGCTTAATATTGTATTTTGGGGATTCATTTGTGTTGTTGCATATAGTAGTAGTTCTTGTTGTGGTATATTATTTCCTTCTATGAACATATCACAGTTTATTAATCCGTTCTGCAGTTATTAGACATTTGGATGTTTTCTCCTTTAGGCTTTTAATGCTTTTATGAACATTCTTGTTCATTCTTTTGCAAATAGGTAAGTATTTTCTGTTGGATATATCCCTAGGAATGGCATTGCTGGTCATAGTGTATGGATATGTTCAGCTATAGTAGAGACTGCCAACATTTTCCAAAGTGGTTGAACCAGTTTATGCAACCCCTTCACTACATCCAGTAGTATATGAGAATTACGTTATTCAGCATTCTTGTTAACACTTGATATGTCCAGTTTTCTAAAATTTTAGCCATTCTGGTGCATGGATGGTGTTCTCGTGAGTTTGAATTGGTATTTCTCTGGTGACTAGTGAGTTTGAGAATCTTCATATATGTTTATTGGTCATTTGAATATTCTTTTTAATGAATTGCCTATTCAGATTGCCCATATTTCTATTGGGTTGTTTCTTACTGATTTCTATGAGTTTTTTTTTTTAATATCTTCTGGCGATGTCTTGTTTCTTTATAACTTTGTATTTTAAAGACTTAACCCCTCCAATAAGCTTCCTGCAAATGTCCCTGCTATAGAGAACAGGAAGATAAGCCTTTTTGGTCTATGCAAATAATATGATTTATTTTTAATGAATTGGGGTAAATCTCATTTGGCACATGGCAGTTCAGTTTTTCTAAAACTAAATTATTGTTTTTGGTAGATGTCCCCTGGCCTTTAATGGGCCCATGCAAATTTGCCCCTTGATTTATTTGGGACAGGGTTTCTCAAAAGTGACACTATTAAAATTTGAATGGGATAATTCTCTGTTGTGGCAGCTGTCCTGTGCACTGTGGGATGCTTAGCAGCATCTCCCAGGCCTCAACTCACGAGGCCAGTAGTACCTACCCCCCACTTTGTGACAACCAAAAATGTTTCCAGACGTTGCTGAATGTCCCTGGGGTGGGAGGTGGGGGTGGTAAAATTGTCCCTGTTGAGAACCACTGATCTAGATTTGTTTTGTGGGTATTTTACCAGTTTGCCAGGAAATTACAGAGCTCAAAATTACGTGTGGTTTCTAAAATACATATGGAAATACAAAGGACTAAGAATAGCCAAGATATTTTTTAAGCAGCAGGTCAAGGTGAGAAGACTTGATCTATGAGATATGCTGATTTATTATATATAAAGCTATAGTAACTAAAGCACTTTGGTATTAGCACAGTGTTAGACCAGTGGAAAACAGTAGAGAACTCAAATCCAGTTCCACGTGTATCCAGAAACTTGATTTCTTTTAATAAAAGTGCTCTTACAGAGCAGAGGGCAAAGGAGGGGCGTTTCTTTAAGTGGTCTTGGGACTATTAGATATCAGTATGGAAAAAATTCAAATTGGAACCCTACTTTACTCCGTACACAAAAATCCATTCCAGGTAGATTAAAGACCTAGGCATGAAAGGCAAAACTATTAAGATGTTAGAATATAGTGGTTTTCAAACGATGTGCTTAAGAGTCTTAGAAAAAACATGGCTTCTAGTGGGAAGGGGACAGTGGATCAGGGAAGTTCTAGGTCTTGCGTGCTCTTTTGGAAATTTTAAACGCTATTTCTTAAAAAACTGTAGTCCTCCTCAGAAAAGACTTGAAAACCCGTGCTGTGTGACACAGAAAGCCTTCTGTGTTTGTGCAGACTCAAACTTATTTTTTTTTTTGAAAATAGTATTGGACTTGCTTATAGGGCTTTCTCCCCTAGTGTTCTGTAAATCCTTCAAGGCCAGGGACTGTTTTTTTTTCATTGTTTTTCCATGGGGTCTGGAATTGTATGGACTCAATAAAATAAATGCTTGTTAAATGAATTCAAGCACTGGGAGTGTAGGGAGCGTATAGAGAAGAGCAGAGAGGAAGGAAGGTACTTTGAAGAACACTCTCATTTACAGAAAGGGAGAAACCAATGTATGGGAATAGTTAAGAACAGTGTTACAGACATTAAGGAAAAAGCAAATGCATTTATTCTGTTGCAAGAATACAGAGTTTTATGTTTGGCTGTATACCTAGAGGTTATGCTTATGGATTTTAGAATCAGACAGCAGGAGTCAGTCATATCTAGGCTCTGCCTCTTACTAGCTAAACAATATTGGGCATGAACTCAACTTCTTTAAAACCCAGTATTTGCACTTATAAAATGGGAATAATGTTATTTGGTGATTTAAGAGGTCATTGATGACCTTGAGATAGAGCTTTCCGGATTGTGGGATTGAAAGCTAGATTATAGGAGCTTGATTCTACTATATTGTTAAGCCTAAAGAACATTGAGAAGCTTAGTAGGAAACATACATTGAGACACTGTAAAGAACGATTTTTATAGAAATGAAATACATTTTCTGGAGAGAATCTTACAGTTATATTTTTAAGCCACGTTATTGGGAGTGGTCTACAAAAGCATAAAGCTACAATTGGACTTTCCTGTTGAAAGTATATTTCTCAAAATGTTTGCTATATCTTTGTTAAGGTAAACTGAGTGGTAAAGAGCTTTTAAACATGTTGAGCATTTCATGTTTTAAAGTATGTTATGAAATTTTTAGAAATAAATCATACATCTTGATTCCAATTTTTTTCTAGAAAAATTTCCTGGAGCAACCCCTGATGGCCTAGCGGTTAAAGTTTGGCACACTCCGCTTCGGCGTCCCAGGTTCAGTTCCCAGGAGCGAACCACACCACTCGTCTCTCATTGACTATGCTGTGGCGGTGGCTCATGTAGAAGAACTAGAAGGACTTACACGTAGAATATAGAACTATGTACTGTGGCTTTGGGAAGGGAGAAAGAAGAGAGGCAGATTGGCAACAGATGTTAGCTCAGGGCAAATCTTTCCAAGCAGGGAAAAAAAAAAGAAAAAGAAAAATTGCCTAAGTGTAAGTTATTTATACTCATTTTTTATGACTTCTTATATAAGACTCTCCTGAATAAAACTATACTCGCTGCAAAGCTATCTGCCGATAAACAGGTATCCATATGGAGAGATGAAAATGGTGATTTTCAAGTAGAGAAGAATTCAACCCTTATAAACTACACAGCAGGTAAACAGAATTTGTTGGCAGTGAAATATTCGCATTAGTTCTAGTAGAAAAAGGTAGCCAAGCATCAATCAAGATTTCAGTGGTGCTTGTAGAGAGTAGTTGGGTCATGTCACACACGTAAATTGTAAATTATTGTAACTTCATTTTATATAGTTACTCATTACAAAGGAGTTTATTATTATACTAGATTATTGAGGCTAACATCATTAAAATGAAACTGCATGGTGCTTTCATATATAAGAGGAATTTGACAGTATACTATTTACTTAAGGCACATACTGATAGTATAGCTACTTTGTACTTTTAATTCTTCTGTTGTTTTGATCTAATAATGGCATTTTTGGGGGGTCAAAATACCTTTTTTTAGAAACCTTGATGCAACCATATGCTGTCTTCAAAATCTTAGTTCAAATAAAGCAATAGAGGCAAGTTGGAAGTGAAAGCATGGAATACATAAACAAAATAATAAGGGAATTATGGTGCCAGTTATCAATGGATTGCCCCTGTGTAACAACATCAGAGTGTTGGCTTCTGTTGTCTGTTCTGCAATAATGGAGCTGCACCCAGTAGACATTTCTCTTTTGCACCTGGCAGGGGTTAAGCTTTGTCAGAGAAAATTTAGGGCAAAGGGCCTTCCTTCCTAATTCCAGGGTGCTTCCATTCTTTCCTTTTTCTTTCTCCTGCAGTACAACCAGCAGTGGCACAATTCAGGGGTGTTTACAGGCACTCACCCACAGTGGGTGATCCACAGTGGATTTAGTGGATCCCCTTGGATGGCTTAATAAGGAGAATGAGTGGCACCCCTGAAAGTGGAATCCCAGTGAATCCAGTAGGCATCCCAGCCTCAGCCTACCTGCCCCTGGGAGGGGACAGCGCTTTCCTGTTTGCCAGTCTCAGCCTGCTGTTCCCTACCTGCTGAGCTCTGCCCTGATCAGGGACCGGTACTGGCCTTGGGAAACATGACAATCTTCTCCACTATCCCTGTGCTGTAATCATTCCTTCTCCAACAAGGCCTGAAGGCAGCCTTGGTGAGGGGGTCTTCTCCCAAATTTGTTTCTTTCTTAACTACTCTACTGTAATTCTGGGTTATTCTCTATAGTTCCCTTTAAAGGTTTATGGTTAATTGTCCATTATATAAACTGTCCCTGCTCAATCTATTGGTTGGTTTCCCTGTCCTGAGTGAACACTGATTCTTATCATTATATATTATTTTATACTGTGTTAGTGCTAAGGGGAAAAATGAAAGGGGAACAAGTTGGATAGGGAGTGTCAGGACAAGTGGATAGTTTATATTTTAAATGACATGTTCAATACAGCCTCACCAAGATGACATTTGAACGCAGAATTAAAGATAGTGAAGAATATGAGGCATGAAATCATCATGTGGAAGAGGATTCCAAGTGGAAGGAACATAGAGTGCAAGTCTACAGGTGGGAGAGTGCCTGACATGTACCAGGAGCATAATGGAGGGCAGAGGTACAGGGGATGACTGGCCAAAGATGACGTCAGAGAGAGTGTGGGACCAACTGTATGGGGATTGAGGTCCATCATAAGGACTTGAACTTTCCCCCTGAGAGAAATGAAGAGCCCCTTGAGAGATTTCACAATGTCAGGGTGTGACATCTGGTTTTAAAGGGTCACTCCAATTGGTGTATTGGGGATAGATTGCAGGTCAAATATAGAGGCAGAGAAACCAGTTAGAAGGATACAGCGATAATCCAAGCCAGAACAATGGTGCAATGTGGTCCACCCAGCCATCAGGGACTAACAGGATGTGGACTTACATACCCACCGCAAGCAAAGAAAAAACTAGTCAAAATACGTGATATGATTATTTCGCTAATGATCAGTCTACGTATGCAGTGGGTGAAAGTCCACAAGGCCAGAGAAAAGCAACCTTCGTGTAAAGAATAATTCTAAGTAACTGTAAGTCACACCACCTGCAACAACCACAGATTCTAGAATTATTTGAGATACCAAGACAATGAGGAGGGAGTAATCTTTTCAACAAGTAGTGCTGGGACAGGTGGATATCCACATGTGAAAGAATAAAGGTGAACCCCTACCTCACACCATATACAAAAAAGTTACATCTTCTTACCATCAAAGATGTAAATGTAAGACCTAAAACTATAAAACTCTTGCAAGAAAACATGGCCCTGGATTAGGCAATGTTTTTGCAATTATGGCAACCAACACAAAAGCAACCAAAGGGAAAACAGATCAATTCAACTTCATCAAAAGTAAAACTTGAGTACGTTGAAAGAAATGATCAAGAAAGTGAAAAGATGACTCACAAAAGGGGAGAACATGTTTACAGATCTTTACATATCTGATAAGGTTCTACTATTGAGAATATATAATACGTTCTCACCTCTCAACAATAAAATACAAATAGCACAATGAAAAATAGACAATGCATTTGGATAGGCATCTCTCCACAAGAAACATATGCCTGCCTGGTGCTGTGCTGTGCTGTCCCTGCCTGAGGCTGCAGTTCCTGTGCTGGCCATCAGGTGGCAGCCTCCTGTGTCAGTGGTGCCCACTGAGCTTTGCTGGAGCAATTGGAAAAAGGAGGAGTCATGCAGAAGTCATGCTGACCCTCCGCCTGCCTCGGGACCCAATTGCACTTCCTATTACTAGTGTTCCTCTTCACCATCTGAGTGGAGCAAAAGCAGGAAAGAGAAATCCAAGATGCCCCTATTTGTTCATTCAGCAGCTACGTGCCAAGCCCTCACCCTGGGCCAGGAGCCCTGGTGGGCCCAAGGATGGTGCTGAAATCTACCCAGTGTTCCCTGCCCACCAGGAGCTCAGTCTGGAGGCAGATGGACAAAAGCACAAAATCAGAGACACGTGAAAGAGAAGAGCATGAACTGGAATGAAAATAAAGAGTGTCCTGCAGGGAGGGCTGGGGTCTCACTGGGTAGGAGGGTCTGAAAGGCCTGACTGAGGTGACATTTGCTGTGACCAGAATGACAGGAGGACCCAGCGCTGCACTCACCTGTGATCAGCGTGCCAGGGAGAAGGCACTGTTGGTGTGGAGACACCCAGGCAGAAGTGAGTTTGGCCAGAGGAGGTTAGAGAGGTGGGCACTGTGGCTGCAGAGAGCCTGGAAGGGAGAGGAGAGAGAAGGGCAGGCCAGACCCGGGAACTAGGAGATGGTGTGGGGTGTCTCCTCCTCTCTGACAACACTGTTCCCCACGCTGCATCTTTAAACCGCAAATATTCACTCTCTCTCCATCTCTGTGGACCAGGAATCCTGCACAACTGAGTTGGAGCCTCTGCTCATCGCGTCTTCCAGGTTGGGGCTGTGGCCTCCACTGAAGCTGGAATAGGATGAGATGTGTTGTCAAGCTAACTCTTGTGGGCTCTGTCAGGAGCAGCTTCACTGAGAGCCCGGCTCCTTTCTGTTTGTTGGGCAGGGCACTCCCTTGGTTTCTTCTGTGTGGGCCTCTGCATAGGGGAGCTCAGGACATCCATGTATTTCCCCAGGTCCAGGGGTCAGACAGACTGAGAGAGGGGAGCAATGGGAGAGTGTCGAGGGAACATAAGAGAGTGAGTGAGACAGAATGACAGCCTCGGTGGTGGAATCTGGGAAGGGTCGTCCTGTCACTTGTGCTGGGTCTGCTGGTCAGAAGCCAATACCTAAGCTGTCATTGGTCCACAGGGACGTATAGAACAAGCAGGGAGATCATCCCTGCTGGGGCATGTTGACCTTGACTCGATTGTCCTGGTGGTGAAAGGCTCCCTTCCTACCTGGGATCATCCTACGTTGAGCTCAGATCCTCTTCCTTGGGAGCGTTGCTCGTCGGGGCCCGGGTGTGCTCTCCTGGGTACCCTGGGCTCCTGTCCCCTCCAGGAGGGAGAGGTACATTGAGGGGGCTTATGCCAGAGCAAGCAGGGACCACTCTACCCTCCCAGCTCATTTGCTTCCTTCCCCAGGTGGGCCAACTCCTCAGGAGCCTCTCCTCACTGCTCACCATCTTCTCTGCTCTGAGAGCACCTCGTTTCAACCTCTGAAGAAGACCTGGGGAGAAGTTTGCAGGTGGGAAGGACTCTCTCCATGGGAGCCCCAGAGTGGACAGGGACCTTCGACAGGGCTGGGCATTGTCTCCTCAGTCAACTTGGACTTCCTGGGAGACAGCAACCCCTGGGGGCAGGGCCTAGGCTGGTGGCAGGTCTCTAAGCATCCCCACAATGCCCATCTTCCTGGTCTCTCCTGATTCGGCACAGGCCTGCACAAGCACACAACATTTCAGAGCCCCTGGGGTTATGTGCAGCCCATCAAAGCCACTGTGTCTGTCTCATTGTGTGGTTGTGCGTCTCACCTTCCTGGCTGATTCGCTGCCGTTTTCTAGATCCAACCTCAGGCGGCTGCAAAGTTGACTTTCCACGTCAGATTGCCACTGAGATGGCTACTGTTTCCAGAAATGCTTAGGGGCCGGGCTTTGTCCACCCATGGCGACATCAAGTGGGCAACCTCTGACAGTGAAGCCACCCCCCTTCAGGCTTGCGTGGCTCACAGGGCCGTGACTCTGAGGTGGTGGGGATGGGACCTGCCCCGAACAAAATCACCATGAATCTCACTGTTCTTCCCTCAGCTTCAAATGCTCCTCAGTTGGTTGTATGTCTTTGGTCTCTTCCCAGAGGTTGTTTCTGAGAGCGCATCCGGTGTGATCATGGCTTCCGGGAAGAGAATTGGCTGAAGTCCTCACTCCACAATTTGATGTGTCCTGCGGCCCCACGCCGATCACTTTCTGAAGGCGCGTCCTTTCAGCAATCTGAGGACCCAAGATTGTGAGTCTGTGTCCTGGAGGGACTTTGAGAAGAGCTGGTGGGATGGCAGTATTGCAAAGCATAAAGTCTTGTTTCCAGAAAGCTGTCTGGGATCTTCAGCATCTTGCTGTTTTGGAGTCAAAGCCCTGAGATCTTTAAAAAGCCAGCAATGTTAGAACATGGGCAGGACAAACAAAAGTCTCTGGACTCCAACAGCAACTAAAATATTCTGAATTTCTAGTAACCTGAGATGAGTGGAAAAGAATTGGGAGTGTGGAGTGGAGGGGCAGTTTGGGCCAACTATGCATCTGGGAGGAGAAATGCCATGCAGAGCAGCCTTTCTGGGTGCATAAGTGTGGGACATGTGTGCAGATCACTCTTTCAGACATTGCTGCTGCTGCCCTTCAGTTCCCTCAGCCCACTTGAGTCCCTGCAGTCCCTGGGAGCCAGTCTGCAGCAGGCCGACAGTGTCCCCCTGGAGCACCTGCATCCACTCTCTGCCTGAGGGCCCTCTCCTGCACCGGGAGCTTCCTCTCCTGCAAGCCTGTGCCAGCCTGTAGCACAGAAGCCTTCACGACCCCGGGGTAAACCCTCCACCCACGGGGACAGAGCCAGTCCGGGTGGGATCTCATCTCCCAACAGGATTAGGTTGGATGCTCACCTCAGTGCTCCCTCGTCAGGCCCCGCACTGGCTCTCCTCCTCCATGTTCCCTTCCCCTTGGCCTCCCTCGGGCCTCCTCCATCACCTGCAAACAAACCACTTGCCATACATCCTTGTCTGCTTTGGGCTCAAACCCTGCCGAGGCTCCACGCTGGCTGTGACTTGGAGCAGGTCGTCCAGCCTTCTGGACTTGAGCTTCCTCACCTGTAAGATGGGGACAAAAGACCTGCCTCCCGGAGTCATCAGAGGAGACACAGCATGGGAAGATGCAAACCGCTGCAAAGAAGGATGCCAAGTGATCACCCAGTGAAAACACCAACCTTGCCAAAGAAACAGGAGCTCGTGAGGCTGAGGGAGGAACGCGGGCAGCTTGTCCAAACAACGTGGAGAGTCACTGACGAGTGTGGACGTGCAGGGTAGACCCCCGAACAGTGGAAGAGCCATTCGACAAGGAGGGTGACAGGGCAGAGGCTTCCAAGGAGAAAGATTTAAGTGTTGGAGGATCACAGAGGCCTTAGGAAAATCGTGAGGCCCTGGAACAGGTTACTGAAATGCTATTATTGGCTGGAAAAATGTGTTACAAATACCCAGTCCACTCTGGATTACTTCTCATTGGTTGTAGGATTGAGTGCACACTTGTGATTAGAACCCACATTTTGTTAAATATAGGATATATTTATTTTTATTAACTTTTAATTATTTTTTTTGCCGATGACGTGCCAAGCATGGGTTTACTCCATTCTTCTCTTTGCATGGGTGGCCTCTACTTTCAGAAGTGGATTCCTGGTGGTCATCACCCCCACTAACCCGAGGGACAGCTCTCTTTCAGGTCACACAGTGGATGTGAGCTCCAGGTGGGCAGGGACCACGTCGGGTCATACTCACTGGTGAAGTTACAGTGCTCAGCCCTTGACAGGGACCAGATCGTATTGGCTGAATGAGTGAGAGAAACAATAAACGAATGCATGAATGAGTACATGAGTGCAGGAGTGAGTGAGTGAAGGAATGAGTGAAGGAACGACTGAGTGAATGAAGCAATAAGTGAATAAACCACAGAAGCTGGATCCACACAAGAGGAGCCTTTATCTGTGGCGGGCTCACAGGGGGTCACAGCACAAGCCCTGGACGGTGGCATGGAGCATGTCCAGCTGTCCTTCCAGCGCTGAGCCTCCGTCACCCTCAACACAGTGTGGTTCTGGATCTTCTTCAGCTCCTCCTCAAAAATTGCTGAATGTTCCTGGGAGCGGGGCAGCAGGAAGGGAACCTGAGGAGGGACTTCCCAGACACTGTGCCCTGGAGGACCACTGTGACAGCCTGGCAGGGGGCTCTTAACACGCTACAGGCACCAGGCTAGAGATGCTCAAGCCATTCCTCAGGGAAGTCTCCCAACAGCCTATCGGGAGGTCAAGTTATTTCCTCATTGTACAGAAGGGGAAACTGATGCTGAGAGCCTCACCTGCATCAGCAGCTGGAAAGAGGCTGAGCAGGGACTAGGACCCCTATTTCTCTGACTTTGGATCATTCCAAACCACTGTCCTGCACTGCGGCCTCCTCGGGCTCAGGGGTCCTGGTCTCCCTGGGGCCTGCACCCTTCTGCCCTCCAGCCATCACTGAACTAAAGGGACAGGGCCACTCCGTCTGCCTGGGGCTGGTTATGGTGGCCAGGGAATGGCAGCCGTGGGCGCTGTGGGCTCTCCCATTACCAAGGACCAGCCTATCCCCCCGCAGAGAGAGGTCTCTCTGGGCATCAGGACCAAAATTTCTCAGAACTTTAGGGAAAAGTGGTCCCTCCCTCAGCATGGGGGAGCCCTTCTCAGGCAGGCCCCATGGGGTCTAAGAGGAACTGGGTTCAAATCCTGGCTCTGCCACTCTGCAGAGCACAGAGGGGGCAAGTCTCTTTGAGCCTCAGTTTCCTCATCAGTGAAATGAAGACAATAATTGCTCCTTCCCCAAGGAGTTGTGGGGAGGCTTCAAGGAGATAGCTCAAGAGGAGAACAGAGGCCCCGGTAAGTGCTCATCACCGTGAGCTGTTCCTGCTGATGTCACCCCACTGAGAGCCCCCTGGGGCCCTTCGCTTCTGCCCACTCTGATCTCCCATCAGGCATGCCCTACTCGCTCTGACTCCGCTGTTCCTCTGGAATGCCTTTCTCCACCCCATCTCGTCCCACGGCAGTCAGCCAGCCAGGTGGGGATCCAGGACACAGCCCCATCTCTCGTCCCGTGATTCCTCTTCATTAGAGCTAGTAGCTGTTGAGATCTGAGAAGGTGCAGGGCACTCCAGGTGTAGCCTCAGCGAACTTGTCTGACACTACCATGAAAGGTCGGCTGCCACCCCACTTCACAGGTGAGGAAACCGAGGCTCCAATGGCAGTGCCTCTCCGAGGTCACCAGGGCTCTCTCGCTCATCCCCACTGAGCAGGGCCCCTCCATCACAGAGGCTTAATCTGCTGGATATGTGGGCTGGGGGTGGCACAGTGCCTGAGGCAGCCATCACTCCTGTAAGACCCTGAGGTGTACTTTGGGCACAATGACCTTCTCCAAAGCCTCCAGCCCTGTGCTCTGACCTTCTGGCACCTTCTATGACACCTCCACTGTGTCTTGTCAAAGTCACTTCTGCTCACACAAGCTCAAGTGGGTCCTGCTGTTGCAACTGAGAACTCCCCCTGGAGGGAGCATGTTCAAGGAGGTCCCTGTGACTCACTGCACTGCCCTAGATGTGCTTTCCCTACTGAGGATGGGGCTCTCGGCTTGGAGGGAGAGGGAGCAGGCAGGAGTGTCCAGACCCTCATCATCATCTGTCCTGGATGGCAGGCCAGGCTGCTCAGCTCAGGTGAGTTAGGGAGCAGGAGGGACATGGGCAAGGCCAAAGCGGAGTCAGGTGTGGTAGGGGCGGGGCCCGGGGTGAGGGGAGTGGTAGGGACAGAAGCAACAGGTGCGGGCCTTCCAGCTGGGCAGGTCACCCCAGGTACCTTCATCCCCTGCATCCTAGCTCCTCCTCCTTCTCCCTCCCTCCCTCAGGTCTCTGCTTCAGGGTCTCTGCACTCCCTGTTCCCAAACAAGATCACAGGGTAGAAGGAGACCTTGGGTGTCAGAGACTGTGACCAACACCTTAACATCACGTTTACATTATGAACCGGAATCTCCACCTCTAGCGATCGGTCCTAAAGAAGTAGAGATTTATGGATGCAGGTGTTCCTTTCAGCACACTGATTGGAGTGAAAAATCAGAAATGATCCGTGTTGCCCAGCAGAGGCTCTTAGGAAATTCTGAGGCCGACGCACACCCACACACATTTGCACATAGACATACCCATGTGCACACAGATGCACACAGCTGAATGGGCACATGCACACACGTGCACACACACGTGCATACAAAGGCAAAGGACTGAAATGGTGAACACTGCCTATTAAGGGCACTCCTCAGTTTCCACTTAATTCTTAATTCCCTTAGAATTCATTCTTTTGCTATAATAAACGTTCATTGTCTTTGTAATAAAAACCTTTACAAAGAAAACCTAAATAATGTACTTCAGTCCAAAGATGAGTGATAAATGGATAACATTAACCATGTGATTTTAATCTTGTTAGAATTATAAGAGGAATAGAGGCACATTCTATCAAGTTGAAACATCACGCAGGCCCCTAAAGTAGAAGAGAAGCGAGTGGCAATTCCCATCCCCAGTGGTGAAGCCCATGGACGATTTGGTGCGTATCTCTCTGGCTCTGTCTCTCTCTATCTGTCTGTCTGTCTCTGTCTCTCTCTCACACACAGATTCATTTTCACAGATGCGTCTCTCCTGGCTGATATCACATATACGTGGTCTTACAGATGAGACGGATGGATCCCATCACCTCGCCATGGACAGTAGCGTTCCTTCCAATTGTTTGCTATTGCAACCAGTGCTGTGATGAATAGTCTGGAAAATACATCTTTGAAAAGTTGGGCAGGAATTTCTGTGGGATGAAGTCCTGGGATCAGCACCGCCAGCACAGGCGTGCCCCTGGGGACAGCGATGGGTCCTGCAGGCTGGTCTCCAGAGAGGAGTGTCCTTTCACACTTGTCTCTAGGGGTCTACTGGGGCCTCTGCTTCCTCACATTGTCACCAGGGCTTGTCATCACCACACTGGAACCCTGCCCGTCTGATGGGGACCAGTGCCCTCTCCACAGTGTCTCCGTGTGCCCGTCTCCTCCTCGGGGAACTCGCGCATCTCTGACACATGCTGCCCCTGTGTATCGCCTCTCGTTGGCGTTGAATGTGTTTGCTCTTTATCTCTTTTTATAACTCTGACTTTCGAGCGTTTTTTTAGACCACAAGGATGCGTAACCTTTCCCTGGCCTTGTGTTATGAGAAATACATTCCAGTTTATGGTTTCTCTTTCCAGCTTTCAACCCTTTTCTTGTTTTTGTTTTTTCCACACAAAGAGCAACGCGTTTCCTGTGTGGCTTCTGGCCCTGGTGTCCGACTTAGAACAACAGTCTGTACCCCAAGATTATGCACATATGTACCAAAAGGGCTTTCTTGGATACATCAAATTTAGACTCATCTGGGATTTTCCTATCAAATTAGAGAAATTCTATTTCAAATAAAAACAGAAAAGGAACACCTATCAGGCCATGTGAAAATGAGTGGGCAGACACAAATGGCCACCTACGGCATGATTTCACTTATAGGAAACATCCAGAACAGATTTAAAAAAAAAAACCGTGACAGAAAACAGATTAGGGGTTACCAGGACCTGAGGGAGAAATGGGGAGTGAGTGCTTTTAGAACAGGGTTTCCTTTTGGAGAATGAAATATTCTGAACCCAGACAGTGGTGATGGATGCACAGCATTGTGAATGTACTTGATGCTCATGAGGTGTACAATTTAAAATGAAAAACAATAAATTGTTAAAAGATGAAAGTTAAATTTATTTTAAATATTCAAGATATAGACAATAAAAACAAAGCAATGAAAGGAACCAGGAAGGAAACAAATACAATAAACAGGGTAGGGAAGGAAATTTGTGGTAAGGGAGCAGGTGGAACAGGTGGGACTGGAGGTGCTAATGAGGGAGGTTCCCGAGCCAGCTCCCCCAGGCCAAAGAGATTGGCCTCAGCTGCCTCCCTGTCTCCTGCAGGTGCCTGTGCAGGGGATGGCTCTTCCTGCACAGAGGCTGGGGTCTCAGCTGCCTCCTGGTCTCCTGCAGGAGACTGTGCAGGGGATGGATCTCTCTGCACGGAGGTTGGGGTCTCAACTGCCTCCTGTTTTCCTGCAGGAGCCTGTGCAGGGGATGGCTCTCCCTGCACGGAGGCTGCGGCCTCAGCTGCCTCTCGTGCTCCTCCAGAAGCCTGTGCAGGGCTTGGGTCTCCCTGCACAGAGGCTTGGGCCTCAGCTGTCTCCTGTTCTCCTGCAGGAGACTGTGCAGGGGATGGCTCTCCCTGCACAGAGGTTTGGACCTCTTCTGTCTCCTGGTATCCTACAGGAGCCTGGGTAGGGGATGGCACTTCCTGCACGGACGCTGGGGCCTCAGCTGCCTCCTGGTCTGCTGCAGGACATGGTGGATATAATTTTTCTCCCGGGATTGAAGTTGGGTCCTCTGTTGGCTCTGAAGGTTTTATCACTGTCATTGCAGACCTTCTCACGGTAGCTGCTGATTCAGTCCTCTGGGACACCGGCGCCTCCATCGGGGAGATGGATGGAATATCCCCTTCCACCAGCTCCACGCTGTCTCCTGTCTGGAGCTCTGCAAAGACAGTGACTGGCTCCGTCCCAGAGGCATCAGAGCCCTGCCCAGCTGTCCTTGCTGCTGCTTCTGCCCTCTGGACCTAATTCTCCCAGATCAGGCACACATCTGTGTCTGCACAGTATTCTACCCCTGAGGAAAGACCTACACCTCAGGGGCTTGGGATAAACCTCAGGCAGAAGGGTGCCACCCCAGCACTCCACGTCCCACCCAGCCGGCCTTGACCTGGGCTTTGAACCTGACCGACACCCCCAGGCTTCTAACACCTCACCGACTGCTCCTGCTCCTGCTCCTGCTCACGGTGGTCTACCCACATGAACCCGCCCTTCCAGGCACACATGGGGAGGGGCTGTAGGGCTGCCCAGATGGGACCACAGTGGTAGCCTGGTTTGGAATGGCCTTCCTTGGGCCTCCTGGTGTTACCTTTCCGTCCCTCCGGGTAAACGGCCAGAGCTGTCTGCCGTGAGAGGGGCACCAGCATCTGCATCGGTCTTTGGGGGCTTTCCTGGGGCTCTGGCCCCTGGTCATTGGGAAGCAGCAACTAAACATGTTGCTCCTTCTAGACAAGTGCTAGACAAGTGAGCTCGCTTGGGGGCTGTGTTTAGGATGTTGGTGCCTAGTTACCAGGGTTCCAAGTTCTGTGGGCTCTGTGAGGTCACTTCCTGGGATCCCCTTACCTAAGCTTCCTCCTCACACAAGACCTTCCTAAGGGCACCCTGGGCTGCTGACTGCTCACTCTCCATCTCCATACCCTGTCCAGACACAATCACACCGACACAGTCCACCCCACAGCCTCTGGGGAGGTCTGGACGCAACCGGGGCCCCAGCTTTGAGGACACAGAGTTGAATTCAGTCCCGCTCCTGCTTCTTGCCAGTGATGTCACCCTGGACAACCCTGCGCCTCTCAGGGCCTCCCCTCTCAGGGTCTCTCCTGTGTTCATGTCCCTCTCTGTGTAGGGGGGGTCATTCTAGCACCTACTTCCTAGGGATGTCATCAGGTGAATAGACCTAGAGATCCCTTCAGAGTCTGTGAATCCCGTGGGCTGCTCCCACATGTAGCTCCTGCACAGACTCGGCAGTGCAAGGATTACAGAAAGGGATGGCTGTAGCAGAGAATACAACGCAAAGAGGCTTGGGTCTGCTGGGCGTCTGGGAGAGGCACTTCCCCTCTTGCCTGTTTCCCAGTGTCCCTAGGGAGGGTTGAAATGAAATGACGTTCAGACATCATCTCCTTCTGGCTCGCAACCCTCCAGGGCCTCCTGTTATGTTTAGAGTCAGGTCCACGTGCCTGAGTGGCGGTCATCTCAACCTATGTGGTGGGCAGCCCCCTAATGGCTCCCAGCGTTCCCACTTCCTAGGCACACAACCTATGTAACCCCCGCTCCTCAATGAGAATGGACTTTGCGGCTGGCTTCTAACCAATAGAATAGGGCCAAGTGATGGGATGTCACTTCCACGGTCGGCTTAACGAAAGGTCTGTGACTTCTGCCAGGTTCTGTCTCTCCTGTGTTCATTCTATCTCTCTATCTCTGTCTCTCTCTGTCTCTGTCTCCCTGTCTCTGTGTCTCTGGCTGTCTGTATCTCTCTTTGTCTCTCCCTGTCTCTCTGTCTCTCTCTTTGTCTCTGCTCTCTGTCTCCCTGTCTCTGTCTGTGTCTCCTCTCTTTGTCTCTCCTACCCATCTTTCTATCTCTGTGTGTCTCTGTCTCTCTTTCTCTCTCTCTTTCTGTCTCTCTGATCCACTATTCAGGAGAAGCCAGATCAGATATTATGAGCTTCCATCCCCATGGCACCCCCTAATGCAAAGAACTGGCAGAGGGTCCAGGCCCACAGACAGAAAAGTCCTGAAACCCCCCATCCAAACTGAATCCTACCACTGCCCCCATACTTGTGAATGATCTCCGAGATGGCTCCTGCCTCTATCGAGCTTGAGTTGAGAACACAGCCCAAGCCTCCTGCTAGACCTTGACGGGGAGCCTCCCAGCTGACCTGAGCCTGGACCCTGGTAGAGACACTGTCAGGTGCTCAATAATAGTTCTCATAAGTGCTAAGTGAGGCTAATGCTGTCACCCAGCATAGACAGCTAGTACCTCTTTCCAAGCCTGGGTCTGGCCCTGCCATCCTATCTCCCTCACTTCTCTCCTCCCCAGCTCACTCTAGCCACACTGGCTGTTTTCTCACCTCCTCTCTCGTCAAATTCTCTTCTGCCTCCAAGTCTCTGTGCCTTTGAGCTTCCCCCCAGCACGCTGTTTGCAGATAGATGCAGGGCTGGTTCCTCTTGTCCCTCAGCTCAGGGCACAAATGTCCCCAGCAGGGCCTTTTACATCCACCTAGGGGCTCCAGGCCCTCCCTCCTACAACACCCTGCTTCATTGCCCTGTAGCACCTGCTCTTCTTTTTCGCATGGATTTGTTCATGATTTTGTCCCTTCCACCTCCAGGCTGTGAGCTCCTGGAGGACAGGGACCATGTGGGTGCTTTCAGCACTGCCCTCAGGACTAACATGGGCCCTGCTCAGGGTGAGTGCTGGCGCCACAGTAGCTGACAGAATCATGAGAGGCTCTCAGAGTCCCCTCCTGCCTCTGAGCAGCTCCTATTGTGGACGTGGATGCCAGTAATCAAAAGTGCCTGTTGCTTCGGACAGGGGAACACCCAGAACGAGCCCTGGGCATCCTTTCCCTGCTACACTTGCTCCATTGAGCAGGAGTGGACCCAGGATACCCCTGGTGGTCAGCCCTAGCCTTGCAGCCGCAGGCAGGAAATCAGAAAGGAAAACACACACATTTCTTTGTTTGGGGTCCTCAAGGTAGTGGTTCCACCAAGGCCGAGGGCGAAAAGGAGCAGGACCTGTGGGCTCCAGGAGGGACGTGAGGGACCTCAGAATCCTCTCTTGCTCCCCACTTTCTTTACACTGGTGCTGGCATGTCCCATTGATTCACAAGGCCTCCTCACCCCAGCCAGGGCAATGACTCCACCTCACTTTCAAAGGAGGACCCCGAGGCTCCGACACGGATGGCCTTGTCCCTGGTCCCCAGACAAGTCGACCAGTGTTCTGCCATGTTCTGCACTGCCCGGGGCCCCAGTCCCCAACCTCTCAGGCCGCCCTCTGCTCAGCAAGACCTCGAGGGAATGGAATGCATTTTACAAGGACTCAGAGAACAGTGGGTCATGGATGGAGAACGAAGGTCAATAGACTCTTCTATAAGCCTGTGGGACCCTTAGAGTCACCTCATCTATGCACCCCAATTACAGAGGCCGAAGATCAGGCCCTCTTTCCTGTAGCCCCTCCCCCCTAGGGGGTCGCATCCTAGTTCCCGGTGCCCAGAGTGATGGACATAGGACGCCAGACCTGGTTCTCTGCAGGCTGCTCTAGGGATGGCACCAACCCCTGCATCCCCCTGTGCACCTTCGGGACCCCCTGCCCATAGTCTGGCATCTCTCCCCCTCATGCTATGGGCCTGCGCATGTTGCTAGGGGACCGGATGCCCCTGTCCCATGGCAGAGCTGCCTCCAACCTCTTTCTTCCTTCCTCCTGTCACCTCCCCAGTGTGCACTTCCCTTCTGACACAGGGCTGGGCAGTCAGAGTGTGTGTGTATGCTTGTGTGTGTGAGTGTGTCCATGTGGAGATGCGTACAGGAAAGGGCCCTACATGGGGGACGTTGGCAGGGGTCCGCCAGGATCTTAGGGTTCTCATTCCCAAAGCAAACCCCTTGGAAGTGTTGAGGCTGGCCTAAGAGCTTGGAATGCTCTCTTCTCCTCTAGACTCTGCCCACTTTGTGGGCCCAGGGCCTGTCCCTGCTTCACCTGGCCTCAGTTTCCCAACTGTCCTGTGAGGGTTGGACATGGAGCAACATCAGCCCCGATGAGCATGGACATGGCCCGGGATCTCTGCCCGCATGAGTGAGGCAGGGATACCCTCACGGTCTCACAGGCCTCTCTCCTGTGGGGCAACCAGGCCTCCTGTCCATGGTCAGGCACACAGAGGGACCCTGCAGACAGCCTTTCTGGGTGACACAGCCCGCAGCACACACGTGTAACACAACGGTCCCCTGACATGGCTGCTTTCGTCTGTCCCCTCCCCCAGCCTACTGCTCGGTGACCCTCACATCCCCTACTTCCCGGGAACACACCACACAAGCCAGGTGGGCCACACAGTGCGCAGTTGGTAGGTTGGACATCTGGGGACTTGAGGGTTACTAAATATACACCGACCTCATTGTCCTGGTCCAAAGACTGCATCCCAGAGTCCAGCTCCATGCTTGGCTGGTCCTGCGGACATGAAGACAGTGGTGGACAAAGGCCCTGGACAGGGAAAAGGCCAGGCCGCCCTTTTACCTCCTCCTCTACACCCCCTCCCTGCCACATGAGGTCCAGCCAGTCCCTGCCTGCAGCCTTGGCGGGTGTAGGAGGAGCTGAAGGGAGCCCAGCTGGGCAACTATTAGAGGGAGTTACTGTTATTAGGGAGCCCCCTGGGTCCTGAGTGATTGCACTCCATTTTACAGATGACCAGTGATCCCAGCATTCAAGGTCACTCTGCTCTAAGTGAACAAGTCTAGACGTGAACAGGGGATTAGAAATCCTTGATTTTCACCAGCATTGAGCCCAGCATTGACCATCGAGGCCTTGTCCTGCGTTGGGGCTCCCCCAGCCAGGCGACCTCCTGAGTCCAAGCACTTTGGGCACCTTCTTCTCCCTGCTTGAATCCCAACACACCCTCCTGAGGTCAGAGTCACTGACCCCATTTTTCATGGAGGAAACTGAGGCTCTAAGAAGACACCGCATGACCTTGCCTGTCACAGGGCTGTGAGGTGACCCAGCTGTGGCTTTGACCCCAGGTGAATCGGACCCTAAAGGCTCTGCTAGCACAGGAGACTGAGGAGGTGGCCTGTGAGCCCAGCACAGAGGTGAGTCCATCCTGGATGGGGGCTTGGGGGAGCGGCACTGCAGGCTAGGAGCTCTGAATGGGACAGGGGCTTGGCAGGGTCCTTGGGGAGGAAGGCTCTAGGGAGGGTGGGGTGCGGTGAGGGGTGCACTCTGGGGACGGTGTCTTGACCAGATCACACAGGGCCGTGACTCAGGCAAGGAGTAGGGCCTCACTACAGGTTGGTTGGACGTGAACGAGCAGTCTCATCAGAGCCTCTGGCGGTTAGATCCTAGATTTGGAGGGAGATTGGTGTGGGCACCTTATCCACCTCCACTCAAGCCCAGATCCCCAAGAACCAACAGGATGAGAAGGCTGCCTCCATTTCCTCCCATGTACAGTGGGCACTGTGGCGGTCGCCTACCTCCTCCCAAGGTTGGGCATGCTGCCTGGAGGGCCCAGAGAGGGCTTCTTGTCAAAGTAGCCATTCAGGACAGGTCTGTGCTCTGAGAGCTCTGAATGATGGGACCAAGGGCAAGTCCCACCAGTGGGCTAAACAAGACGCTCCTGTCCACGTTGCTGTTGTTTATTCCAGGTGAACTGGGATGATGCAGCATCGCCCACCGTGTGGACGGAGAGGGCCAGCGAGGAGCTATGGTTGAAGAGCCTGAGACACAACGCTTGTGTGTGACCAAAGCTGCCTCGGGTGTGGTGGAGGCTGAGGAGGAAGAGGTGCTGCTGGAGGTCAAGATGAAACCAGAGACCATCGGGGACCAGGGGGCGGTTGATTTCCATAACTGTGGGGGATGGCATGATCAGCAGATTTTTCTGGACCCGGGAGGAAACCCCAGGCTGGCATCCAGCTCCTGGGCTTCTTGGCCCTTTTGTGGGTGTGGATGTGAAACACTGGTTCCGGGCAAGAAGGGACTGAGAATGGGCTGTCAGAGAGAATGAGTAGGGCAGTCACCTTCTTTTCCTTGAAATCAGGGGACTCTGGGTCAAAACTCACGTTGCTCTCCTCCACCTTGGACCTGGAGGAACCAGCGAAGTGCTCGTTGAGCATTGGACAATGTCCCTGTCACTGAGGTCCTGGCCCCATCTGAGGTGTCCCAGCACTTGGTGTGGGAGCTAGTGATGGAAATGGCTGCTGTTCTGGAGCTGGTCAAGTGTGGGAGCTGGAGGAAGCTCTGGTTCTGTAGCTGGCCGCAACTGAGCTCTAGAGCTGGCATCAGAGTTCTCATTAGTCCACAGCTGGAGCAGGATCTGGTGCTATGTGGCTCTAACTTTGTAGGTTGAGGTAACTCTGCCTCTGCTGCTGGTGACTGAGCCTTCTCTAGCTCCACAGCTGGTAAACAACGTGTCCTGACCTTTAGATGGGGTCAGTGACATCACCAACCCATCATGAGCTGACCATCAGATGGTGGGAGCACTCCAGCAAATAGCATCTATTACAGTAGTGTTATTTCATCTCAGTTCCAGTTACATATTTATTTTAAATATACTTAGAATGAGAATAGGATAACAGAAACCATTTACTCTTTGCTGAGAGCACACCTTATTGATGTCGTTTTTTAGGAAATATTACACAGTGGAAGACACCATTCTCCTCCCGCTCTCTTTCCTCCCCAGAGGTAACTACCGTCTTGACGTTAATATATGTATTCTGTACACATTGTCTTTTGCAAAAAGACAACCGTCCCAAATTTGCTGAGGTTTTTGCTATAAGTGGCCATCAAAGATATGCATCCTAGTGGATACTGTTAAAAACTCTGTCCTGTCAAAGTAAAGACAACAGTCCAACAGTTAGTTGAGAAGGTACCTGCTTTGTAGATATGGTTTTTAAAAGAGAGGTTTGAAAATATCTCCATTATGTTACCATTGACCCTCCTTATTTGGAAGAGTTATGTTTTGTCAATTCTTCGCTGACACTGCATGAACAAGAATGGACCACTGCTCCCAGGGGAAGGACAAGGTGAGGTTTTTGCAGCCTCTGGTCGTGACATGTTTGGGAAGCTCTCAATGCACAACCTTGTCTTATGTGTGTCTCTTGAAAATCACCTTATTTCATATAGATTGTTGATTCATTAGTTGAACTCTAGGCCAACAGCACTATCTATAACTTATGCCTGAAGGACGCTCATCCAACACAACAATTTTCTACGAAAGGCCCATCACAGGCTCCTTGTGCTTACGAACACTACATAACACTTCAGCACTACGTTTGAGGGCCATTCTAAAGAGCAAAAGCACCAAGGAGAAGCACAAAAGGTAACAAACGTAGCATTCCATAGATTAGGGACATTTGTTGACGTGAGAATTAAAACAAGAGTTTTAATACTGTAATAGCAAAAACTAGAAACAACCCAAATGTACACCAAAAGAAGAACGGTCAAAGGAGATGTCGTTTACTCATACTAACATGTAACAGTGAAAAAGAATGGCATAGGTCCAAGCAAATTGTTACAAAAGTATCTCCAATGTAGTTTTGAGTGAAAAGAGGAGGTTGCAGAACGAGGTCCATGCCTCACAGGAAGAGGTCTGCCTGAGGTTTGATCTCCAAGCAGCTCTATCAAGCCTAATGCCAACTGCTGTGAAAAAGGAAACAAAAATTCTGTTTCTGGAATGTGCTATTTGCCTAAAGAAAATCTTGCAAGCGTGTGGCTGGTGGGTTCATCTAAAAGGACAGAGAGCTGAGACTTTGCTGAGCTTACAGAATAGGATTTACGAGTTCTTTCATTCTCTGATTCCTAAGGAATATTTTTAAGTAAATGTCGTCTTATGTGACAACATTTCACGTGAGACTCACTTGCATTATAACCTGGTAATGAGGTTGTGGGGCTTAGCTAACCATTACCAAGGCAAAGTTTTGCTGGCTCTCCTCTCTACCAAAAGCAACCTAAAAGTTGGGCAGGACTATTTTGGGTTAGCTGGTGGTATTTGGGCTGGTTCGCAGCACACACACCCAAGAAGTCTCTCACCTCTGTGCCTCTGTACTTGAGGTAGCCTCTGCCTAGAACCTCTACTCAGGATGTGTAAATGACTCACTCTTCATTTCTTCCTGCCTTGGCTCAAATGTCCTCTGAGAGGTGGATACCAAGACAGGATTAAACGGGCAAGGATTTTACGAGGGGAGATGCTTCTGTAACAGAAAATGGGGTGGGGGAGCCTGGCAAAGTGGGAGAGCCATCAGGCCATGATGCAAGTCTGACTCTAAATGAGGGGGAGATAGAGGGAAGGATGGGTCCAAGTGTCCTACACTGCTGTATAGTCTAAGGAAGGCTTAGGAATGCCACTGGGGAGTCCTTGAGCACAAGCAGATCAGCAGAGGAGTCCATGCCTCCCAGGAACAGGTCTGCCTGAGTATCTAAACCTGTCTCACTCACTGATTTGGAGCAGTCCAAGGGAAGCACGACCTCAGTGCAAACAGAGGAAAGATCTCATAGCTCAGCAGACTACTGACTTCATAGCTTTGGTTAATTACGTTTGCTGCAGGTGGAGGCCTTCGAGGAGCAGTCTCCTGGATACCATATCTTATCAGTCAGTTTTCCCTGATCACTCTCTGCAAAACAGCCCCACAGAACAGTAAAACATCAACCACATTTCACCAGGAAACAGTAAAAACACATTTCAGACTGGATACAAGGCACATTCCAGGACAACAAAGTAATCTGAACTGGTGTTGGGAGTAGATTAAAACTGGATTACTGCTAGGGATCCAGCAATATCAAGAGAAAGAGAGAGAAGGAAGCAAGGGAGGGAAGACAGAGGGCGTTGGCCCTCAGCATTTGGGGCTAGTATTTGGCCATGCCCATCAGTGATCATAACCGGCTGCAAGACATCCTACAAACCATAAAGTCAAAACACCTCATTCATTTACAAAAATGCATTTCATGTATTGACTTTTGTTTTAACCCGTCCCCTCATTTCAGACAGGAGATCCAGAAAAGGGAGACAACTATTCAGTCGCAGAACCAGGACTAGAACCCAGGGCCCCAGACTCCTGGTCATTCATTCAGGAGGGCACCCCTTGTTCTTGGCTACCTGCCAACCTGTAGGAGGACAACATTGGTGAGGACAACCTGAAGGAACTGAAGTTCTTGCCTTCACAGAAGTTCAAAGGAGGTGCTTGAGCTGGACCTTAGACGATGACTAGGAGTTTGCCAGACATCTGAAGGGCATTGGAGGCAGTGCGTGCAAAGTAGGGAGGCCTGAAACAGCGCTGGGATCAGAAAGCACAAGTGGAGCCCTCTGCTCAAGTGGATGAAGCACTGAGGAGCAAGGTGAGCCGGGAAGGAGGATGCACTGTGGAAGACAGTGGGGAACGCCTGCAGGGGTTTTGGCAGCGAATGCCAATAGGAAGAGCTACCATCTAGCTCACTGTGGCTGGAGCAGGGACTGAGTGGCCTAGTAGCTGATGGGGGCGGGGAACGCCCACGACAAGGCCAGGGAAGAGATGACGACGGACAGTGGCAAAGGGAGTACACAGGACAGGGGAAGGACTTACCTGGAGATGCGCGGAGGGCGCCACCCCTCCAGCGTTTCCCAGGCTGATGCCAAGAAGCAAAGGGCCTTGCGACAGGAAAGCGCCCTGCGCCCGCCGAGCCGGGCAGATGCTCAGGAAACGTGTGCTGCGCGGGGAGGGGACGGCGCTCAGGCAGAGCTGGAGCTCGGAGGAAGGTCGCGCACCAGGTTGCAGGGCCAGGCCTGGGCCCCATCCACCACGTGTCAAGGTGGCAGTGCAGACACCTAAGATGTCTCCTGACTCAAACCAGGAGTTCACCATGAGATTGCCTCTGAGTCGGTTAAGGGACGCTGCACTGAAACGTCCTGACATGCAAAGTTCAGAGAGCGGAGGAAGTACAACTGAGTAAACAGAAGTTACCAAGTACAGAAAGAATAGGCAGAGCGGGGGACAGAAATGGCTGAAAGTGAAGTTGATATCTTGGCAGGAGAAGATGCCTCTGAAGTGGGGTCCGGGAGCCAGGGGGATCTGGTGAGCCAGTTGTCTTACAGACAATCTTTTGTAGGGTCCAGGTCAAGGGGCATCTGAATCCTTAAACTAAAGCCCTATTGCCAAGGCCACAGGAGCCTCCCTCTAGGCCACAGCAGAGGGGGACTGGAGCACTGTGGGCTCACAGTTCACCTCTTGTCTGTTTACATTCAGAGTGCAGTCCTTGGCTGCGTAGCAGTGTTTGTTTCTCTTCTTATAATTATCATTATTTCATGTCCTTATCTTCCTCGTGAGTTCCCTGTAAAACCAACCATGATCCACGGTGTCAGCACTTTGATTCCAGGTCACTGCCTCAAGGCCTGCAGAGGGAGCCTCGTGCTCATAACCTCCTGTTTTTATCCCAGTCTCTTTAGGGATGCATTGACCTCTTTCTTGTCTGCACTGAGGCACGGAATGGGGGCCCACACCCAACCCTGCGTCTCCTCCTTTTAATATCTCATGCTTTGGAAACACTGCTTACTGTTCACTCGCTGGACTATACTCCCTGACATGAACAACGCACGGGAGAGAGGAGGTAGGAAACCCTGATCCACGTAGGGCTCTGAGTTGACCATAACACAGAGTACAGTTGATCAGAGGCCAAGGTAGAGTTCCTTAACGCAACCATCTGCCGAGGTGAAGGTGTTCTAATGTCACACCACCTGAAAATAAAGCAAACACATAAAAGCATATGTAGTGGTCAAAGAGAAAGCACACAACTAAAAGAATTGATCCCATGAAATACACTATTCTATTTGTTTATGTATCCAATGACTGATGGGAAATAGCCAGGTGTAGAGATAGTAGAATTGATCAATGTCATAGAGAATTCTCTTAACAGTTGTTCATGCCTTGTGTTTTACATCATTGATTGGGGTAATATTTCCATCTTTTCCTTTCCTAGTGTCTCCACCTTTCTCAACTTTTCCAAGAGATATATTTACATTATCCTCTAAAATTTAAGGGAAATTTAAAAATAGTTATGAGACACTTTAAGTTGTTGATTTTGTATATGGGAGGAGCACTAGATTGCAAGTGAATTAGTGACCATTAGAGTTTCAGTTTGGTAAAAGGTGGTAGTTGGAATTGATACCAGGATGTTTGTAACCCAGTTTTTACTTCATTATTTGATGTACTTTTCCAAATGCCAGAGCCGGTCATTCTGAATGTAATAACTTGTCTCATTTTAAAATAAGTGTCCTTGGAGAGGGTGATGCAGGTAAGTAGAAAATAGTTTAATGTAGTGACTTGTTTTTCTCCAATGGATCTGTTATAAACCCAACAGCCATATAGCATTCTTTTGTCCAAATGACCTGATGACACTTTCTTAACTTTTCTTGCTGTGACTCTAGCCATCTAGGGTCACACCACCTTCTCTCTCCTAGTCATGCTTTCAGTTGTAAGAGTGACATTGTCAATAGTACAATGAGCAATTGGCACACACTCTACTCTTTTCTAAAAAAAAAAAAATATATATATATATGTATATATATATCAACTGCAAACTTTAGTAACATAATTGTTAAGGAATGAACAATTTGCAGTGCCCTTAACAACTGATGGCTACACATGATTGTGTAGCGACATCATGGTTCAAACCATGCTGTGCAACATGTGGCCCCTTTGAATTTTATTTTAAAGGAATGGGTTCAATGACTTTTTTCTTTTGAAAGAAGAAAGACTTGCATTTCCATCTTAGAAAATTGAGAACTGGTTTTTTGCCTTTATTTTTTTCTCTTCAGCTCTTCTTCCTACTGGTTACTAATTCACATGTCCAGTTACTTCAGATTCATGGTGCTACCTCCTCTGCCTTTTTCATGGCTCTCACTTTAATTTTTCCATCATCCCTTCTGTGAAGGAGGTTTCTCTCCACGCTCATCTAGCAAGGAAGGAACCGACCCTCCTTTCTGTGAACTTGGAGACAGAGGCCAAGGTGAAGCCTCGGTGCCGCTCTCCACCAGTGAGCTGCAGAAGGGCTGCAGAGTCCTGTGAATCTTTGGCTCCCCTCCTGGCTCCCTCCATAGTTGGCATTGTCTGCACGGAGGAGCCCAGCTCGTTACAATCGAATTGTTGAAGTCTCTAGAAGTCGGCTGAAGGATAAGACTGGCGAGAAAGGACATCAGCAAGCAGTGTGCTCCAAAAGTTGGTGGCAGAAACATTCAGAAGATGAAAACCTTTCCGTTTCTCTTGTTTTCTCTTTATCTTCTCTCCCTTCCTTTTCCTTTACTTAGATGGTACAAAGCCTGTCCATCCCCCATGGTAGTTGTTTTTCTCCTCAGAGCCCCAGGACAGAGCTGTATCTCTTAGTTGTAGGTCAACCCATGGGGGTTCATTTCCTGGAGTCCCACGGCAGTTTATTCATATCTCTTTCATTCAAATTATGTCTGTAGTGTAATTTATCTGTTTAGACATATCTGTCTTCCTTGCAGACCCCCAACATTTCAAGACCTTTGGGCACACAGTAGATACTTAAGGACTTGAGTGAATCAGTGAAGATCTTTTGTTGAATAAGATCTAAATAAATACAATACCTACACAGCACATGAATGCAACCACTTGAGAGAGAGTTTTGTGTCTGCTGAAGCAGGCTGTGGACCAGTTTAGGGGCTCAGTGCCAAAGTGACTCAATAGATTTAGACCAAATGAACGAGATAATTAACTTCAATTTTACAATTCATGGAGAACAGGAGCAGGATATCTAGGTGTGAATCAGGACTTGATCATTCTTGTTGCATCTTTGGAAAACCCAGTCCTTTTTCTTTCTATGGAAATTTGACTCATCCCAAGCAGCTGCCTTATTGGTATTTATGGGAAGATCAAATTGAAAAGAAAACTCAGAAAAGTATAACGGCTAGCCTTAGGGAATCTCTTAATAAAATGAAAGAACAAAAGTCGGAGTTAGAACAAAGATTGAAAGTCAAATTTACTGAAAATTCCCTGTCTCCTCCCTCCTACACTCCCTTATATCTCCAACTCCCTGTCCCTGACTCCCCAGAAGATCTTTTGGATTTCTGGACCCCTGTGCCAAATCCTCCCCCTCAAGACTTATCTCCTCAGCCACCTCCTCAACCAGTTCTCTTAGGTCCCAGGACTCCAACTTCTCCGAAGGGCATTCAGCTGCTTGTTTTAACTTCTCTCACTGTTAAAGACTTACAGGGGGCGCTTAGGCCTGACCTCCAAGCAAGGGGCATACAGGTCACTTGTGTAAATGCTGAAAACCAAGAAATAAATTTAGTAGAAACACCCAGGAACGGCAAGAAGTTTCGTTTTGCTGTGTCTTACAACTCCTCTTACTTTCCAGGGCTCTGTAATCAGGCTCTGTCAGCTTCAGACATTCCTATGCAGTATCCATTGAGGATGTATCCTGGACCTCCGCTGCAGAGAGTTCATGTCTCCTGGATAGCAGCTGATCTCTTAAATTATAAAGCTCTCCCTCCTCCATTGTCAGAAGACCCTACTAAATTTAGAGAAGAATTAGAAAGATTAGTGGCTATTCATAGCCCCACCCACCGAGACCTTGACTGGCTGCTAAAGGGCGTTCTTCCATCCCATGACTACACTGTAGTTATCAGACAGGCCAGACGGCCCCCTAGGAAAAACCCCCCTCATAGAGGAAATAGATGGCCAGACCCTCTCCCAGGCCCTCCTGCAGATGACCAGGAAGTGGCACAGCTACAGGCTGATATTCAAGGTTTAATAAGAGCGATTCTAGAGGCGTTTCCTCCTAAACTTAATCGGTCAAAAATTGAATTATGCACTCAGAACGAGGGGGAACAACATAAAGCTTTTGTTGAACGGTTTATTCAGACTTTCCAAAGACACACTGCATTGAGTCTGGAAGCTCCAGAGCATAAGAATCTCCTAATTTCTGCTTTAGTTGGAAATTTTCTTCCTGATATAAAGAAACAAATTCAAAACAGTGTGGTTGGTTGGGCAGGACAACCATTAAGTGTAATAATGGAGGTTGCTACACACAATTCTTTGAAAATTGTCAGCAAGAAAGCAAAAAAAAAAAAAAGAATTAAAGACAACTCTTCTTGCTTTGCAAATTGAATCTTTTGAAAAGCAAAAATTCAACCCTGAAAGTAAACTAAAGCCCACTCAGAGGTCTCCCTATTTGCCTTCGGACAATTGTAGGTATTGCAAGAAACCATGGCACTGGAAAAGGGCATGTGGCGCTCTTAAGAGAAGGGAAAGTTTAAAAAATTTTCCCGCTTGGCTGCAGCACCCCCAAAAGGCTCATTTTTCTCTACCTGAGGGACATTTCTCCCTCAAATGATGGGGTCAGCCGATCCTTAGTCGCACCCCTGAGCCTACATTTAAACTTAAAATAGAGGATCGGAAACTGGATTTCTTAATTGACACTGGTGCGACATTCTCTACTATCCGTTCAAAAGATTTATCTCTACCTGTTACCTCTGATTCTATCAAGCTGTTAGAGTCTCTGGACAGCCTACTTCATTGCCCATACCTAAGCCCACTCCAATATATTTAGACCCCCTTAACACTCATCATGCTATTTTAGTCTCTGACTGTTCACCAGCAAACCTCTTTGGCCGAGATTTGTTATGTAAATTCAATGCCACTATAAATTGTAATGAAAAAAGTGTTTTTATCTCCTTGCCTTCTGACCAAGCCCCAAGTCTCCTACTTTCCATGATGGAAACTTGTCCTGATTTAAATCCTTCTGAGGAAGATGAGTCTTTAAAGAATGTCCCAACCAGTCTTTGGGCTACACATGCAAATGAGGTAGGATTGTTGCTTAGTGCTGAGCCCGTGCACGTTACTTGGAAAAAAAATAAACCTTTTCCATCAGTAGCCCAATACCCGCTCTCCAGAGATGCCGAGCGAGGAATTCAACCCATAATAGACTCCCTTTTGCAAGAGGGTGTACTAGCTTTTACTTCCTCGCCCTGTACCACTCCAATCTTGCCAGTAAAAAAGGAAGGCAAATTTGACTCAGACGGGAACCAAATCTATAGATTTGTACAAGACCTCAGAGCCATAAACTCTTTTGTAATTCCTCGGCATCCTGTGGTCCCTAATCCAGCTGCCATCCTGACCTGGATACCTGCTGATGCAGCCTGCTTTACAGTAGTTGACCTCTGCTCAGCTTTCTTTTCAATCCCATTATACCCTGACTCACAATTTCTTTTCACATTTACATTTAAAGGGAGACAATTAACATGGACTGGAATACCTCAGGGATATTGTGAGACCTCTCAATATTTTCCCAGGTCCTTAAACCTGACTTGGATTCTGTAGTCTTTACTCAAAGGTCCACTCTTGTTCAATATGTTGATGACTTTTTACTCTGTAATCCAACTAAGCAGGGGGCTCTTACAGATTCTCTCATTCTCCTGAAAGCCCTAGCTGAACGAGGCCATAAAGCCTCCAGGTCTAAACTTCAGTGGGTGCAAATGACTGTTACCTACTTAGGGCATGAGATATCTCAAGGCATTCAAAAGCAAACCCCCAAACGCCTTGAGTCAATTTTATCCATCCGTCTCCCCAAAACAAAGAAACAGCTACGTAAATTTCTAGGAGCTGCTGGTTACTGCTGCCAATGGATTCCTAATTTTGCAGCCCTTGCTAAACCTCTGTATTCTCTTCTCCCAAATATCGCCCCAGAGCCTATTTCCTGGTCCTCAGAGGCATTAAACTCCTTTGAGGCCTTAAAAATAGCTTTGTCCATGCCTCCTGCTCTTGGTTTACCTAATTTTGACAAGCCTTTTCATCTATACTGTCATGAAAATAATGAAATTGCTACAGGCTTTCTAGGGCAATCTTTTGCCTCTCAAACACATCCTATAAGATATTTCTCATGCCAACTAGACCCTGTGGAATCAGGCATGCCCCCATGCTTACGTGCGATGGCTGCAGCTGCCACCCTGATTGATAAGGTCAGTACTCTTACATTAGGCTCTCCCATTCACCTCTATGTCCCACATTCTGTGTCAGCTATTTTGCAAGTTCATAGGACACAACACCTCTCTACACGGCGACAGACCACCTATGAGCAGGCTCTTTTAACTAACCCTTCCATCATCTTACATCTTTGCAACACTTTATTTATTTATTTATTTATTTTTATTTATTTATTTATTATTTATTTATTTATTTTTTTGTTTATTGCAGTAACATTGGTTTATAATATTGTAAAAATTTCAGGTGTACATCATTGTACTTCTGTTTCTGCATAGATTACATCATGTTCACCACCAAAATACTAATTACAACCCATCACCACAAACATGTACCGAATTATCCCTTTCACCCTCCTCCCTCCCCCCTTCCCCTCTGTTAACCACCAATCCAATCTCTGTCCCTATGTGTTTGTTTATTGTTGTTATTATCTACTGCTTAATTAAGGAAATCATACGGTATTTGACCTTCTCCCTCTGACTTATTTCACTTTGCATTATACCCTCCATGTCCATCCATGTTGTCAGAAATGGCTGGATTTCATCGTTTCTTATGGCTGAGTAGTATTCCATTGTGTATATATACCACAGCTTCTTTATCCATTAGTCCCTTGATGGGCACTTAGGTTGCTTCCAAGTCTTGGCTATCGTGAATAACGCTACAATGAACACAGGGGTGCATGTACCTTTGCAAATTGGTGTTTTCAAGTTCTTTGGATAAATACCCAACAGTGGACTAGCTGGATCATATGGTAGTTCTATTCTTGCTTTTTTGAGGAATCTCCATACTGTTTTCCATAGTGGCTGCACCAGTTTGCACTCCCACCAGCAGTCTATGAGAGTTCCCTTCTCTCCACATCCTCTCCAACACATGTTGTTTCCTGTCTTGTTAATTATAGCCATTCTGACGGGCGTGAGGTGATATCTCATTGTAGTTTTGATTTGCATTTCCCTGATACTTAGTGATTTTGAACATCTTTTCATGTGTCTGTTGGCCATCTGTATATCTTCTTTGGAGAAATGTCTGTTGAGGTCTTTTGCCCATTTTTTAATTGGGTTGTTAGTTTTTTTGTTGTTGAGATGCATGAGTTCTTTATATATTTTGGAGATTAAGCCCTTATCAGATGTATGGTTTGCAAATATCGTCTCCCAATTGTTAGGTTGTCTTTTCGTTTTGTTGATGGTTTCCTTTGCTGTGCAGAAGCTTTTTAGTTTGATGTAGTCCCATTTGTTTATTTTTTCTATTGTTTCTCTTGCCCGGTCAGATGTGGTGTTTGAAAAGATGTTGCTAAGACCGATGTCGAAGAGCGTACTCGTTGCAACACTTTAAATCCAGCTACTTTACTGCCCCTTCCTGATGATGGAGAGCCCCATTCCATTCCACATGATTGCCTTGCAACTATAGAAACGGTCTCAAAGCCACAAGAGGATCTCTCAGACATCCCTTTAGACAATCCAGACTTACTTCTGTTTTGTGACGGCTCCTGTAAACGAAATTCCCGGGGAAGCATTATAACTGTTTATGCCATAGTTTCCCCACATGAAACTCTTGAAGCTTATTCTTTGCTCACCATAAGATCAGCCCAAGCTGCTGAACTCATAGCTCTTACTAGGGCCTGCACATTAGCAAAAGAAAAAACTGCCACTATTTACACAGACAGCAAATAGGCTTTTGGAGTCTGCCATGTTGTTGGCACAATTTGGAAATCCCGTAGATTCTTAACCTCTGCAAGAACTCCCATTGCTAATGGACACTTAATTACAGCCTTATTACAAGCTATTCACTTTCCTTCAAAAATTGCCATTGTTCATTGTTCATCCCATACTAAGGAGACTGATGTCATATCTTTAGGGAATGACAGGGCTGACAGAGCTGCTAAACATGCAGCTCACTAGGGACCCCCTTATCCGTTTTCCACCCAATTTTTAAACCTGCCTTTATCCCTGACTGATGTTATTAACTATCAGACAAATGCCCCACCATCTGAAAAAGACAATTGGATACAAAAGGGTGCCAAACAATTATCAGATGGATTATACATTGGACCAAATGGACTTCCAGTAGCTCCTTTTCTTTTGACTTTTTGGCTTGCACTTATCTCCCACCAAATGGGACATATGTGCAAACGGGGGATAGCTAAAGAACTAAAAAACAATTGGTTTTGCCCTGGCAGCCATAAAATTTCTGACGAAATCACCTCCCAGTGCACAACTTGCAAATCTTACCAAGTTTCTGGGAGAAATCGGTGTGATCCAGGAAGTCCTCCCAGGCCCACGCTGCCTTTTGCAGCACTCCAAATGGATTTTATGGACTTGCCCTCAGCTTTAGGTTACTCTCACTGTTTGGTTATTGTCTGCATGTTTAGTAGGTGGACTGAATGCTATCCGACCAGACATGCAGATGCCACAACAGTGGTAAAGAAATTAATAACTGAAGTTATTCCTCGCTTTGGCATTCCTTTATAGATTGAATCAGACCAAGGAACTCATTTTACAGCAGAGATAAACCACTTGCTTGCAAAAACTCTGGGGTATTCATTAAAATTTCATACCCCATATCACCCTCAGTCATCAGGGCAAGTGGAACATAAAAATCTAGATATAAAAAGAACTCTAGGAAAAGTCTGTCAAGAAACTGGACTTAAATGGCCAGAAGCTCTGCCCTTGGCCCTTATGAAGATTCAGAATACTCCAAATAAAAGGCATGGACTGACTCCTTTTGAAATAGTTTTTGGACGTCCGATGCCTACTGGCGTCTCTAAACCTTCAATTCCTGGATTAAATGAATATTATGGGAACTTAAGTGAACAATTTGATGCTATGACTAGTTATATACAAAAATTAACTAGTATACTTGAAGCATATCGTCAACAGGTAAAAGAGGCGTGACCCCCACCTTCTGACAAGCCTTGCCATCCCTTTTGACCAGGAGACTGGGTGTACATCAAGGTCTTTAGAAGAAAACACGCACTGTCACCTCGCTGGGAAGGACCTTATGAAGTCTTACCGACGACCTGCACTGCCATCAAAATAAAAAAAAAATCTTCCTGGATCCATGCAAGCCACACCAAAATAGACCCAGAACATCGCTCTCAAGACAACTGAGAGATAATCGCCACAGGTGACCTTAAACTAAGGATTTCGAGGGCCAAAACCCAGGCCCCGGAAGCAGCCGACATCACGAAGTAGACAGCTTTTCCCAAGATCACGGATCAAGAAAACCTACTTTGACCCAAGGGGGAGGACCCCTTGCTTTAAAACTCAGGATATATATACACACTCACACACACAAACTATTAGTGGAGATATATATATATATATATTTTTTTATCATTTATTAGAAAGCTGACTGGAGAGTGCTCGTCTCTATCTGTCCCTCTTCCCCTCTCTAAGTCTCCGCTATGGGCTCTTTTCCGATCCGTGTCTTGCTTTTACTAACCCTCTCCTTTTCAACAGGTCGGGCACAGACCAAACACCCCCTTATGCCAGTTTACCAAGCCCTAGCCACGCTAACTAATCAATCTTACTGTTGGTTATGTCAACAGCTAGATAGTGCAAAAGAACCTGAACTAGTCTTTGTTCCTGCTGATATGAACACCTGGTGGACTAAGTACGGAAGATGGATGAATAACAGAATATGGTATCTGCAACAAGGGAAACTTCACTCTGCTTCGTCTCCTGGTGAGTCACTTGGGCCCCAGAAAGACTACTTAGAAGGTCAAGGACTGTCCCTTTCCCAAGTACAAGCAATAAGTGAAAGTTTTTCCCTCTGGATTGAAAGTAAACATGGCGCTGGACCTTTCCTGGGTGACATACCGAGACAATATTGCAGTCAAACTCTGTGGTTTGATTCCGCAGGTGGCATCTTCAGAACTCTCAAGGGAATTGTAAGTGACTCTATCACTACTCCCTCTGGCACAGACATTTGCCAAATCACCAAGTGCTCTGGATGGCTTACGAGCCACCCGTGTGCAACTTGGGGTATCGCAGCTATCCGCATGTTTAAGCTGCCCAATGCCACAGACTATACATGGGTGGATCAAAAATCTGGACTCACCTGGTCAGGTGACAAGACCAGGCTTTATAGCTGCCAAAATCAGACTACAGGCCTCCTGTACCAGCTATTCTGCAATCTGTTCTGTTCTCGCAGACTGACAGGAGCTCATGGGAAATGGAGATGTTTAGGTAGTAACAGTGCAAGTGGCACAGATCATGAAATAGTCCAGATCCTGGAAACTACAGACTCAATTCTAACCTTGTCTTTAAACTACACCGGTCTTTTCATTTTATGCGGCAACAAAGTGTATAAAGGATTCCCACCTAATTGGTCAGGACGATGCAGACTTGGATACCTGGCTCCTTCTGTCACCAAACACTCCACCTGAAATGCCAGCCAAATTACAAACTTGGGTTAGTTTGTTCATAAGGTTGTGCCACATAAACGTGTCAGTTGAGAAATCGTGGAAAATCCACTTGTATATCACAACTCCAAGTTCTTTTGAGCCTTGAGAGTCCTATTCCCCAGCTTTGGAGATTATGAGTTGGAAAGGGCAATCTTAAATCTCTCTATGGTAATGGGGCAAGAGTTCAACACCACCATGCAAACCTTGAACATACTCCAGTCAGAGATTAACAGCCTAGCATCTGTGGTGCTCCAAAATTGACGTGCTCTGGATGTACTCACTGCCCAGCAAGGAGGAGCATGTGCAATCATTGGAGAAAAATGTTGCTTTTATGGGAATCAAACACGTCAAGTAATATCTAACTTAAATCTATTAAAAGAGAAGATTGACATTTTTCATCAGATAAACGAAGCTCACACATTTTATTGGACTGTCTTATTTCCAGGATTGGCGGACTGGTTTAATGGAGTGTGGGGAAATGTGCTCCGATTTGTTCTTTTCTGCTTGTTCATCCTCATTCTAATCTGCGTTCTTTTCTCTCTTTGCAGACTTCTTATCACTCGGATACTAACACGATTTCTTTCTCCACAGTTACCAGCTCAGCTTTAAACATGTGAAACTTCTAAGGAAGTTTCAGAGGAGGGAACTGATGGTGCTCAGGGCAAGCTACCCCAGGAAGCACCACTCTGGTATGCGGATTATTTCCAGCTGAAGACAATAAGGACTCAGAGAACTCAGGAAGAATATTTGAGTTTCCCCTCCCAAACTGCCTAAAGAATTTAAAACAAAATATCTGTTTCAGGAAGGAGTTATTATCATGATGGCTATACAGATAATGTAGGATAGAGGTTACAATAGAAAAGGCACCAACAAGCCCATCTTATCGGAAGATCTGTCTCTCTGGCCACAGGCTCTGGATGGCCCTGCAAGGAGTTACCAGACAATCATTTACAAGGGAAGTCTCCATTTGTAAAGGTATCTCCCTCTCTGTATTGGGAAGAGGAGGGACGACCTCATTTCTAGAGACTTATCAATGTAGAAGGTGAGGCCTTAAAACTGTATAATAAATCTTACTCTTGTTTACAGTGCTTTAGTGATAATCTCCTGTAACTAACACTCCCACGCCCAACATCCTCCTTGTCTTTGGTTGGACATGGTATTTAAGACGAGAATCTGCTATTGTGTTGAGAAACGCAGTGTCCCTGCTTTCTCCCATATATACATGTTATTAAACTTGGTATTATTTTCTCTTGCTACCCTGTCTTGTTAATTATTTGGCCAGTCATAAGAACCTTAAGGAAAAGGGCAGAGGGAGATTCTCCCTCTTCCCCTGACAGTGGTGATGTAGGTGGGCTCTCAAGGTTACACCTATATTGTGGAAGCAAGCAATCAAGTATTTAATGGAAGCATTTCTATGTAAACGAAAGAAAAACAAGGTTAATGGTTAGAGCAAGTTGTAAAGCAGTTTCTGAGTATAGGGGACAGCTAGTTAAGAAGATTTTTAGATGTCAGCATCAAAGCATCTTTTGCAGTTTAAAATGTCTCTGATGATATCACCGGGTAATCTCTTAAGTTTATATCAAGTCCATCAGCTTTAGTTTGTAAGGCTTCAGGAAAAAGGGCAGGTTCAGTTTTTAGTGATTCCAAATGAAAATGATGGAAAAAATGAAAAACCTTAGTTTGGACATCTGTAGCCAGATATTTTAGGAGACTAGAAGAAATCAAGATCCAGTCCAGTCAACATATATAAAACAAAAACCTTAGCAGACAATTAACAAAACTAGGATCTAATATCCGCAAATGTACACTATAGTTTTTACTGAAATATAATGTTTCTTTCTAAGATCACCCTCATTTTTATCAAAGATAGACAAATTAAAACTAGTTTACAAAATAAGCCTAGTTCCAATAGTGTTGGCCTATTTATTTACATAAGTACAGCAAGAATAGCAATTGATCACATAGGCTCTTTTAAATTTGACTTGCTGGAACTTTTTATAAGGACTCTCAGATTGAACTTTAAAGGCCTCTCCAGGCCAGAAAAGCCAAGCCAAGGATTTTGTCATCAGACTTTGCCTGTAATACCTACAGATTTGGGTGAATTCCTTTCTTCCTAGGTTCCCCCAAAATATTTCGAGGTTCCTTGTGTTTGCCAGATAAGTGACATTCTTTACTTATCCTGGTAAGTGCTGCTTGGAACATAAGGTACCAGGCCAGTGTTTCCACGTGGCTTTATTCCATAAAGTCCAATCTTCATTCCTCAAAAGCTGTATGGTTATATCACAAATATGATGTTCCAGTCAAAGCTTTGGTAATATAACCAGTGTTTCCAATTGTGTTCTGTTATAAGGAGAACAGATTCTTATTGAACTTATGCAAATAACTATATTGCCATGAAAACAACAATACTCACTTACTAAGGGTTTCCAAATTCGAGGGATCAGATAGAGAGAAAAAGATAAATATTTCAATTTTACTTACAAAAATATCATTTACCACATTGTTATAAGTCATAGCTAGCTCAGGAGAAAAGAGAAAAAGTTTTCCTTAACTCTGAAAAAACAAAACATTAAAAATTCAACAATACTTCAAATAAAAAATCATAAAAATTATAATTATCCTTATCAGTTCATTCAGTCCTGTGTAATCCATTCTTGATCCCAGTCTTTCTGTTAGCAGCTTCAGGAAGTTATCAGTCTTTCCATCAGATTTCTGTAATTTCTTACCAAGTTCAGTTTTATGATCAGAAAGTTTGTCAGAAACCTGTACTCCAGTGTAAATGTCAGAGTCCTTTCCATGAATTTTTCTGAAGTTGAAATATTTTGCAAAACCATTAGAGCAAAGAAATAAGTCTGTAAACAACAAGACCTCAAAATGGCAATTGACAGAGAAATTTGGTTAATTTTGTGACATACAACACTTTAAAATAATAATAACCAGAATTATGACTGATAATCAGGACAGATCAGAATTTCAGTAATGTTATACAATTTTAAAACACCTATGTAATAACATTTGCCCACATAATAGCACCTAAGCAGACTTATCATCATTTGTCTGACAATGCTTTCCATGTAATTTAACATACTGAATAAGCCTAGTAAATTTAGTATCTTTCCCCTTATAGGAAGAGAGCAAAATTCTTTGAGAAGTTCCAGGGCCCTTTGAAAATTCTCAAAGACAAAAAGTAAAAAATGACTTTATTTAAGATATGAATTTTGGGGAGCTTGTCAAAAATAGAAAAGTTTAAAGCAAAGAGAGCATTAACAGTCCAAAAACCTTAATAGAGAGACCTCAGTCTTTTGAACACAGGAAATAATTTTAACAGTTTTTTTTTTCCTGTCTTTTAGGTAGACTTACCCAAAGGTAAAGAAACATCTTTTATAACCTCTTTATCAAGTTCAAGAAAATTATCCTTTTAAGATAAAGAAGACCAAATTATAATTTTGTACCAGCTTCCTTCTGATATTAAAATTCATTTAATTTATTAAATTCATTTCAATCTTAGCCAACTTGACCATACAAAAACTCCTTTTCCAGAATTCCTCTTCCACAAACCAGAATTTGTCCCATGTCTTTCTTTTCCCTCCTAGTACTTGAAGACAAATTTATCTTTCTTAATCAATCAAATAAAATATTTCCATTCTTAGTTCCTTCTTTATACATCTTACTTTCCTTGTACACAGACATATTTTTTCTTAATATTTAGTAGCTTCAATCACATATACTAATTAGAAATTTTAACTTTTAGAAACCCCAATTTGTAAGTAAAAACTAAGTAAACCTTCATAAACTTTCTTTACATTAGTATATTGTGGCTTGGAAAATTTATAAACACTTCATAACCTCTAGAAATATGTTACTTTATAGTACAATCTTTTAATAAAACGCATGTTTACCAATAGACCCAAAACACCTTTTAGTTTTCCTGTAATGAAAAGGCAAACGTAACAAACGTAAGTTTAGTAATCAATGTCTAATATCTTATCTTATTTGGAAATGATGATACTCAGTGAAATTTTATCACAAAATTTAGCAAAGCTCTAAAGTTTTAAGTCATCAAAAAGATTTTGGAAGCTGTAACCACCATAACACATAATTATTATTTAAAGTTCACCCAACATTCATCTTTTTCACAACTATTTAGTTACTTGTTCCCAATAATTATTTAGATTGCTTATAAGACTTCATAAGACATTAGATAAAATTAGCCATCATTTAAATTACTATTTTTGGTAACCAGTTCTGTAATAGAAATAACATCAGTTTTTTGTACAAAATTTTATGTAAATTTCATCACCTCTTATACCTTTAAACATAGTTATCATTAAGATTTTTATCAATAGGTGATGGTCTTCTAATTTTGGGCAAGGGAAGCATTCCCAGTCAGACATTTTAAAACATACACAGGCAAAGTTGATGTAACCTCTTTATATAAAATTAGCTCAAACATTCTAACCTTTGTAATCTTATCAACACTTACCCTTTTACATGTTCTCAATTCAATTCTAACCTGAGTCAAGGTCTTAAGGCTATTTAAATTTTTCCCTTCCTTTTTCTGGCCTTTTTTAAGGTACCAATTAAACAATTGCCTGAGAGCTCTCAAAACATATTTTTTCCCCCAATTTAGAAGTTTTCCAATTCAAAGGATCTGTCGTCGGGCCATTGACGAGTAGGATCTTCATTTGTGTATTTATTCCAATAGTGACTCGATCCAATAAGCCTTTTTAAGGAAAGACCCGGTGGTAACTTTCCCATGCTTAGAATAAATCTTTACCATGGACGCAAGAGGCGTCCCTGGTGAGGGCGCAGATGATGTAGCCCCCATGATCCACAGAATTCACTCCCAAAGATATTCAGAGAAAGTAAAGACCTTCGTTGCACAGGCGGTAAGGATGGTGTAGTGAAAACGGTGTCTCCGGTCTCCCACAATAGTGTGGGACGCTTCCAGTCACAGACCCGCTAATCTGTGACACCGGGCAGGCAATACTGGAATGGGATTTTTCCAGCACTAACAAGCAACGAAGGTTAAGACAACAAAAGTCCTTATGGACTGGGCCCTTTATGACAAACTCCCCTGAAAGCTTGGCACAGCCAGACAAAGAGACAGTTCAGAACCCCAGTCTACTCAACTGGCCACCAAGGGGCACCTCGCTAAATGCACCTTCCGTATGGTGGAGACCAAGGAGAATATTCTCACTGGTCACAAAGCCAAGTTTTCTCAGGACACAGAACAAGACAGAAGGAAAAACCTCATCTGGTTTTTTTCTTATGTGCACAATGACAGCTTTAACCACGTCTTAGGAATCTTGGAGTCAGAATAATACCTGGGGGGGGAGGTGCCACGGGGTTGGGGATTGTGTGCTTTACAGAGTACCTCGTCGTTGCATGGACATTTTCTTGCAGTCACGGGGGACCTGTGTCATCTACCCCGTTCCGTGACTCAATTTATCCTGTCACGGGAGTCTTCTGAAAGTGGCGAGAGCCCTAATGGCTCTTAACTGCTCGACCCGTGCCCACCAAATTTGCGGCCTTTTTGGCTTTCCAGATGCTCTTGGCAATGGCCTTCACTTCATGTGCATATTAACCCACAGCAAAGTTTGTCTAAATAGACCCCAGTCTTGTGAGACCCACAAACTCACCATTCTGTGGGGCCGGCCCGGACAGTAGGCTCATAGGACCTATGCCTACGTCCTACCCTAAGGTATTTCCTTCTTATGACACATGATACAAAAGACAGAGACAAAAGAGAAAAACAGAGACTATCTCTGGGAGGAAAATGGATCAAGATCAAAACCAAGAGTACTCTACCAAATTTACCAGCGTCAATGAAGCACAAGAAACTAGTTTCCCAAATATTTTCTCCTGCCAATCTAAATTTCGAGAGAATAAATTTCTCACCACTTCCTTCCACCGGACTCCACAGGTAGAGATTCCGGGAGGCAGACATGGTAAGAAGTCTTACATTTTGCCGGCTTTCCTCAGGGGTCCCCGTATTTCATCCCCTGCAGTAATCCAGGGAGAAGGCATTTCTTCCAGCCAGAGAATGCAACTTGTCAGCCAGTGTAGCCCCACATTGGGCGCAAAAACAGTTGAGGGAGTGAGAGAATCTTCCTCTTCCTTTTTCTTAAGTTTCTCATGGATGGCCAAATAATTAACAAGACAGGTTAGCAGGAGAAAATAATACCAAGTTTAATAACATGTATACATGGGAGAAACTCAGAAATGAACAACTCGTCCCTCTGTCTAAGCTGCCCGCTTAAATATTGTAGCTAAAGAGAAGGAAGGTGTTGGGGGTGGGTAGTGGTCTAGGACCACAGAGGGCAAGAAGACAACTCACATGGAGATAGAAATGCAAATGTTTGCCTGACAACTCTTCTCAGGGTCGTCTATAGGTAATGTGGTCAGGGAGAGATAGAGTTTTTGATAAAAGGGGCTTGGTGCCTTCCCTATTGTAACCTCTATCCCATGTTATCTTTACAACCATCATGATAATAACTCCTTCCTGAAACAGATTTTTTGTTTTAAATTCTTTAGTCAGTTTGGGAGGGGAAATTCAAATATTCTTCCTGAGTTCTCTGAGTCCTTATTGTCTTCAGCTCGAAACAATACACACACCAAGGTGGTGCCCAATGGCGTAGCTTGCCCTGAGCACCATCACCTCCATTTATAAGGATGCACCCATTATATAGATTCTGTACAAAATTGCAAAGATCACTTTTTCCTTTTCAAAATTTATTTGTTTTAACTTATAATAGTGAGAACATTAGTGTTGGGTAAACTGCTGCACAATTACTGGAAATGCTGAGAGTTTTTTTGAAAAGTGTAGAAGTCTAAAGATAATGAAAAGTACATTTCTCCAATGTCAAGTCCCTTGATGATCTCATAGGCATCTGTCTAGTTGTACCGGGAAGAGATGGAAGATTGAACACCAGGACAGCACACAAGGAAACAGGCTGCCAACTTGAGGGCTTCCCATGGACCACAGAGTGCCTAGCAGACTCTTAGAGATTAAATCTGGGCTTTGTCCATGGGTTGGCCCTGAGAGAAAGATTTTGCTTAAATGACCAGAGAATAGACAACGTATTTTGTTGATAATAATTCTTACCATGTAAATTTCTTTATAAATCTCTGAATAAAATAAAAAAGTATAATCCTCATAGAAACCAACTCTTACTAACAAGCCCCACAGCCTTCTCTAGAGAGCTCAACAGAAAATGTCTCCATTGACTGTGAATTGCTCTTCTCTGAAAACCAGCCAGCACTTCACTGATAGCCCTGAATAAGGAAGGCCAGATACAATTCTTTGAAGATATTTAGCTGAATTCAGAACCAAAAATCCTACCTCCAGTTGGCTCCTCTGTGAGAATGGATGGCCGGCCTTGTTTCACAGCCTGAGCTCTTGAGGTTTCATATGAGATAAATTGCTCTGTTCTCCAGGGATGGAAAAGCTGGACTGTGACATCAATTCAGGGCTGAGATTTTGCAGGTAAAGATAGGGTCATAGAGGAGAATAAAGATTTCAGCAAATTGGTTTGTTGTTCTCTACAGTGGAAATAATTTAAGAAGCAGATAGTCTCTCACTCAAACTTCTCTTCCCTGTTCTCTATCTGTCATATCACTGTAAAAATTCTCTCTATGAAAATTTCAGTCTTTTTTCTTTGTAGTGTGTTTATTATCATCTTTATGAATTCTTTGACTTCACCACCTTCTTGGCACCACAAAGCTAGCCATTGAGATATTGTTATAGATTCAGTTTTGCAACTTCATCCCCTTATCTCTATTTCCGTCGTCATTTCGTAGTTTTAGTTCTTATTGTATCTTATGCTTGAAAACATTTGAAGCTTACAGTGTGTATCAGTTCCTTATTTTCTCAAATTTTTATTATCTAAGTCCCCTCAACTATCAGTTTTTTTTAGAAAAGAAGTGAAATACATAACAGAACAGTACACTGTAATAAATTGACCACTTATAAAATTAAGTTCAACCTGAAATCCCTTCCCACTTAACAGAGACCATCTTTTATAATTCACAATGCTTTAATGTGGGCAGGGTCAGTTTATCAACGATTTTTGGATGTTTTAAACCACATGAGATATATACAGTGTAAGGTAAAATCGTTAATCTTGCAGAAGTTGTAGAATTTCCTGATGCTTAGGGGAGTTGGTGGTGGAGAACCTGAATCATATGAAAAGTAGTTGATTAATTAGCACCTGAGTTTGTTAATTTGGTAAGGATGATGATGAGACATACATGTTGAAAAGATAACTTTGCATATCAGAGTATTGTCAGAGGCCACTGGGAAAATTCATAATATTCTCAAATACTACAAAAAATGACCATTTTTTCATAAAAGATGTCATATATGATGGCATCATATACTTCTGTCAGAAAACTTGCAATGAAGAAAATTAACACTTGAGTCATTTTAATTCTAACAATTTGTTCATGCTTACTAGTAGGTTAAAAAACTTTTTAGAAACAAAGTGATAAGTGATGTACTTGCTAAATTTTTAAATTTTTTTAGTAAAAAACTTTTTCATATTTTTAAAAAATATTTATTTATATTTATTTTATGCTGAATTTATTCCTGGGCCCAAAGACTTTTTTTTAATTAACTAACACCAATAATTTTCAAGCTCTTTCAAAAAGTTGAAGAGGAGAAAATACCTCTAAAGTCATCCTATGGGATTAGCACTACCCTGATATCAAAGCCAAAGACACTAAGACAAAAGAAAACTATAGGTCAATATCTTTGATGAATATTGATATAAAAATCCTCCATAAAATAGTAATAAACTAAATTCATCAACATATTAAAAGGATTATACAGCATTTTTAAGTGGGATTTATTCCTGGAATACAAGGATGTTTCAATATATGAAAATGAATTAATGTAATAAACCACATTAACAGAATGAAGGAAGAAAACACATGATCATCTCAATGGATGCAGAAAAAACATTTAACAAAACTCAACATGCTTTCATGCTAAAACCACTAAAAAAACACTCAGAGTAAAAGGAAACTACTTCAACATAATAAAAGCCATATATAGAAATCCAAAGACAACATCATTTTCAAGGGTGAAAGACTGAAACCTTTTTCTCTAAGATCAGGGACAAGACAAGGATGCCCATTTTCACCACTTCTATTCAACATGGTATTAGAAGTTCTAGCCAAAGCAATTAGGCAAGAAAAAGAAAGAAATAGCATCCAAATTGGAAAAGAAGAAGTAATATTATATTGTTTACAAATAGTCTCTTATATGTTGAAACCCCTAAAACTTCCACCAAAAAATTGTTAGAACTAGTAATTTCAGCAGAGTAGAGGGACACAAAATCAACATGAAAAAACTAGTTGTTCTTCTATACATTAATAATAAGTAATCTGAAAAAGAAATTTAAAAACTTTACATTTTTATTTACAATAGCAACAAAAAGAGTAAAATACTTAAGAATCAACTTACTCAAAGAGGTAAAAATTCCAATGATGCTTTTGCAAAAATAGAAAAATCTATCCTAAAATTCATATAGACTCTCAAGGGACACTGAATAGCCAAAACAGTCTAGAAAAAGAAGAACAAAGTTAGAGACCTCACACTTCCTGATTTCAAAACTTACTATAAAGTAATTAAAACAGTGTGGTACTGGCATAAATACACACACTATACTAATGAAATAGCACAGAGACCCCAGAAATAAAACTTTGCATATATGGTCCAATGATTTTTGACAAAGGTACAAAGATCATTCATTGGAGAAAAGATAAGTTTTTCAACATATGTTGTTGGGAAAACTGGATACCCACATGCAAAAGAATGAGGTTGGACACTTACTTTACACCATATACAAAAATTAACTCAAAATGAATCAAAGATATAAATGTTAGAGTTGAAGCTATAAAATCCTTAGAAGAAAACACATGATAAAAGCTGTATGTCATTGGGTCCAAATGCCATTGCAAAAAGGATGTCTTTAATATGACACCAAAGACATAAGTAACAAAAAAGTAACAAATTGGACTTCATGAAAACGAAAAAGTTTTCTGTATCACAAGACACTATCAACAGAGTAAAAAGGCAAACCATGGAATGGTTGAAAATATTTGCAAATTACAAATCTGATAAGGGATTAATATCTAGAATAAATAAAGAACATCTACTACTCAACAATAAAAAAAACTCAATTTAAAAATGCACAAAATACTTGAATAGAAATTTCTCCAAAGAAAATATAAAACGAACAGGAAACACAAGGAAAGATGCTCAACATCACTAAGTATCAGGAAAATGTGAAATAAAAGCACAATGAGCTACCTTTTCACACCCATTAGGATAGTTACTATAACAAAATCAGAACATAAGTGTTGGCAAGGATGTTGAGAAATTGGAACCCTTGTGCTCTGAGTGCGAGATTATAAAACTGTGGAAAACAGTATGGCAGTTCCTTCAAAAATTAAAAATAGAATTACTATATGATCTAAAAATTCCACTTATGGGTTCTGAAATAATAAAATACATATTTATCGGCCTCTGCGTCCAGTTCTTGGCACAGAGCTCCTAAAGTCTTTGTAATTTCCCCAGTGATAAGAACACTAAGAGAATCATTTGTTCTATTGAGGCAACTCTGGGTGGGCTCCAGGATGGCTCTTGGATGGGGGTTGGTCACCAGAAAGACCAAGCCCTGATTAGAAGCTTCGAATTTTTAGCCCTACCCCTTATCCTTCAGAGAAAGGAGAGGGGCTGTAAACTGAGTTAATAATTGATCATGCCTATGTGAGAGAGCCTCCATAAAAATCCCAATAGAAGGCGGTTCAGACAGCTTCCAGGTTGGCAATGACAAGGACTGCTTGGAGAGTGGTGCACCTGGAGATGGCATGAAAGCTTTGTGTACTCTCTCCATACGTTCCGCTATGCACAACCTCCAACAGGCACTTCTTGAATTATAACCTTTTATAATAAACTGGTGATCTAGTAAATGTTTCTCTGAGTTTTGTGAGTCACTCTAGCAAATTAATCAAACCCAAGGAGGAGGTTGTGGGAACCTTTGATTTATAGCCAGTAAGTCAAAAGTACAGGTAACAACTTGGGCTTGTAACTGGCATCTGAAGTAAAGGTGAGGTTGGGTGGGTGTGCAGAATTATAGGACGGAGCCATCAACCTGTAAAATCTGATGTATCTCTGGGTTGTCAGCATCGAATTGAGTTGAATTATCTGGCAACCAGGTGGCATTCCAAGAATTGCTTCTTGGAGGTGTGGGGAACCCTGTTATATGTGAAAAAGTGAATCTGAGAACACCATTTATGGGTATACACCCAAAAGAACAGAACGCAGAGGTATAAAGACATATATGTACACCCATGTTCTTAACAGCATTATTCAAAATAGCCGGAAGATGGCATCAAGCCATGTGTCCATCAGTGGATGAATTAACAAAATAATGTGGTGTATACACATAGTGGAATACTATTCATCCTTAAAAAGGCAGGAATTCTGACACATGTTATGACATAGATGAACCTTGCGGACTTTATGTTAAGTGAAATAAAGCCAGTCACAAAAGAAAAAATACTGTATGATTCCACTCATATAAGGTAATTAGAGTAGTCAAATTTATAGGAATAGAAAGGAGAATGGTGGTTCCCAGGGGCAAGAGGGAGGGATAACAGGGAGTTGTTTAACGGGAACAAAGTTTCAGTGCAATGTGAAAATAGTTCTGTGGATGGTTGGAGGTTATGGTTACACAATTATGTGAAGGTGTTGAATGTCGCTGAAGTGTACACCTAAAAATGGTTACAATTTTATGTTCAACATATTTTATGACCATTAAAAAATTAATTATTTTCAACAAATGAACAAACACTAGCTACATGCAATAGCATGGATGAATATCATAACCATAATGCTGCATAAAAGAAATTATATTCAAAAGGCTATATATTTTATAATTCCATTTATATAAAATCCAAGAAAGAAACAAAACCGAGGTCTGGTTTCTACTAATGGTGGAGTAGCTTGTTGAACTAACACTCTCACAGATAACAATGATAAGATCTGCACAAAATATTATATATATTTATACAGACTCGTGTAGTTATATATAAAACACATATAATAAATGTGTATATGTGTGTATGTTTAAATCACTTCCACAAGCAAGCTGAACTGAGAGGGAATCTTCCCTTAAATGATGGCAATTGCACCAGGAGATATTTGCAAGCTTGAATCTGTTGCCTCAAAGCATTCCAAAATCTGTACATGCCTAGACAGGGGAAAAACTACAGTCTTACTTGTAAAGTTAGAGGATGTATGTTTGGGCTGGCAGAGTAGCTGGAAAGTTAGGGGAGAAATTCTGGAAGGGAGGGAGACACAAAGAGGAAAATCGCAAAATATATATGTAAGTCTCTCCCCCACACACACCAAATTGGCAGATCTTTGAACAACACACATACAGGGTAGGCCCCAGAAGGCCTAATGTAAAAACAGCAGTTGGAAGATGAAAGAACTGAACTAGGATTTCAGCTATGCCCACTGTAAAGGAGCTAGGATTGGAATTTCAGTCCAGCCAAGTTGATTCCCTGCTAGAAAACTAACAACACTCTTCAAAGAAATACAATAGAATCCGGAGCCTCTATACCTATCTTTCATGATTTCCAGTACACAATTTAAAAGAAGCATGAGATTTGAAGAAACAGGAAAATGTAATCCATATGTGACCAAAAGCAGGCAGTAGAAACTCTCCCCAATGTGTTGTAATTAACAGTCAAGAATATGAAAGAAGTTATTATAAAGATGATCATGGTGGTAAAGAAAAAGATTCCCATAATGAATGAAGAGATGTGGGAACTCAGCAGAGAAGTGGAAATTACACAAAAGAACCAAATAGAAAGATGAAATAATATAAATACTTTTGAGTTTACCAGTAGATTAGATACAGTAGAAAAAACATAAAGATACAGCAATAGAAATTATCCAGTCTGAAGAAAAGAGAGTAAAAATTTTGAAGAAAAATGAAGAGAGCCTTATGACCTGTGAGATGGTTGAGTCCCCAGCAGAGAGGAGAAGGACAGAAAAATTAAATGAGGCAGAAAGGCAAATCAATAAGTAATAGCATAAAACTTACAAAATTTGGTGGAAAATCTAAAATTTTAGATCCAAGAAAGTCAGCAAACCCACAAAATAAAACATAAAATAAAAGCATACTTAGGTACATGATAGTCAAGCTACTAAAATCCGAAGATAAAAAGAAACTCTTGAAAGCAGTCAGGGAAATACATATATACAGAGGAAGACATTACATACAGGGGGAAATAAAGTGAATGATGGATGATATATTATCAAAAACAAAAGAGACAACTCAACAACAAAATGACATCTTTCAAGTGCAGAAAGAAAACCCAAAGTCAACACAAGATTCTATATTTAGCAGAACTCACTTTCAAAAATGAAGCAGAAGCCACAATAAGATACTGCACCCCTATTAGGTGCCTGAAATAAAAAATAAAATTGAAAATACCACATGAGGAGGGGGGTGAGGAGTAGGAGCAATTAGAACTGGAAATGCAACATGATAGTTGCATTCGGAAAACAGTTGAGCAGGTTCTTATAAAGCTAAACGTACACTTATTATATGACTGAGATATCCCACTCCTAGGTATTTACTGAAGAAAATTGAAAACTAATGTTTAAACAAAAATCTTTGTGGGAATCTTTATAGACATTTTATTCATAATTGCCAAAAGCTGGACATAAACTAAATGTCCTTCCTCAGGTGAATGGAGAAAGAAACTGTGATGCATCAGTACATTACAATACTACTTGGCAATCAAAAGGATAAACTCTTTTTTTGTGTGTGTGTGAGAAAAATAAGCCCTGAGCTAACATCCATTGCCAATCCTCCTCCTTTTTTCCCCCCAAAGACCCAATAGATAGTTGTATGTCATAATTGCACACCCTTCTAGTTGCTTTATGTGGGACACGGCCTCAGCATGGCCAGAGAAGCAGTGTGTCAGTGCGTGCCCTGTATCCGAACCTGGGCAGCCAGTAGGGGAGCGCACGCACTCAACAGCTAGGCCACGGGGCCGGGCCCAGGATAAACTCTTGATTCACACAACAAAATGGATGAATCTTGGATGCATTTCTCTAAGTAAAGGAAGTCAGATTCAAAAAGCTGTATAGTATATGATTCCATTTATATGACTTTCTAGAAAAGGCAGAATTACAGGGATGGAAAATGATCAGTAGTTCCCAAGGGATGGAGTAGGGGAAGGGGTTGAATACAAAGGGATAGCATGAGAGAACTTTGGGGGTGAAAAACACAGCTCTGTATGGTACTGTGTGTATGGATGCATGACCATAAAGTCAAAACCCATAGAACTGTACACCACAAAGAGTGAATTTTACTCTGCAAATTTTAAAAATCAATCAGGATGCTGGGGAACTCAGATGGAGTGCAGTGACAAATGAATTTCACTGTATTACAAACATGTGACCTAACCATACAGAAGGGGTGGGGATGAAAGGTCTTGACCTAAGTTACTTTGGAAGACAATGATTTGACGGGATACTGTAGAACTAAAGTACTGGACACAAACACTCTACTCTAGGTGGCAAATTTGTTTTTCATAAGGGTATGGATTAGCAATTCTGAAACTAGTTGACACATTAGGAAATATATTGTAGCTAACTGGAGTTAAGTTTCTCACTGTTGGTGAAAGAAGTTACAAACAAACAAAAGGAGAATGCTACAATAAACTCTGTGCTGCTGGATTGGAGTTCGAAGTATCAGTATGAATCCATGTCTCTTTTAATATATCTATCCAAATAGATAGATAGACTGATATATAGATGGATAGATCGACAGACAGATGTGTCTACCTGAGTTTATATTCATACATACATTTCCAAGCTCTGCTGAGAAGGTCTATAAGCAGTGACACTCTAGTATTAATGAGCACACCTAGCTCCCAGATCTTGTTTTCTAAATATCATTCTCCAATAAAATAAAGCAGATTTTCTTGGAGAAATGGCTAATTCTATGGCTGGAGATGGAAAATACAAGATGAGCCTGGATCATCTTGTATTGCCAGAAAATAGGAAAGTACTTTCAAAAAAAAAAACACACAGAAAATGATGGGACGTGTCAAAAGGAATCAATCTGAAAGACGTTCCAATGACTCAAGCTGGAAAACTGTGAGCAACAAAATAAATAATGGTAGCATTGGATAATTACTCAGAGAATAAAATAAATATCTACGAGGCTATACTGATATAAAAAAGATTAAATAAGAAAGGAAGGGAAGGAAGAAAGAAAAAAGGGGGAAAAAAGAATGAGAGAATGAGAGAAAGAAAGGAAGAAGGAAGGGGGGGAGAAATCTTCCTCACAGAATTCCAAATAATAAAAGCGCTAGAAAGCATGAAATAGAAAATTGCCACTTTAACACTACAGTAATAATTACTGTTGGAAAGAATGACTGATGAATGCAAAAACTGTGGATGAAACTTAAAGAAGAAACAGTACATTTGCAGAGTCTCAAAGTATTTCCTTTCCAAACACTTAACTTATTTCTCTTATTTCTTTTTTTATGATTTTATTTATTTATTTATTTATTTTCCCCCCAAAGCCCCAGTAGATAGTTGTATGTCATAGCTGCATATCCTTCTAGTTGCTGTATGTGGGACACTGCCTCAGCATGGCTGGAGAAGTGGTGCATCGGTGTGCGCCAGGGATCCGAACCCAGGCCGCGAGCAGTGGAGCGCATGCAGTTAACCGCTAAGCCATGGGGCCGGAACCTCTTATTTCTTTAAAATACCTATGACTATCTAAAGCAAAAATTATAACACTGTATTGTGGGATTTATAACATGAGTAGATGTAAAATTTATGACAGCAATAGCACAAAGGACAGACAGAGGTAAATGGAACTGTTCTGTAACAAGGCTTCCATATTTTACATTGATTAAACTGGTGAACTATTAAGTCTAGGCAGGATGTGATATCTTAAAGATGCATATTGTAATCTGGACCACCCAGTAAGAATGCAAAGGTGTGTCACTGAAATGCTAATAAAGGAATTAAACAGCATGCCAAAAAACGTTTTTACAAGACTGTTCGCAGGAGATGACCTGCATGTCCCCAGGAGGAAGATGAGCGCACTTTGGGACATCCACAGAGCTGAACGCCCTCAGCTGTGCCGAGAAGCAAACGCTGACACACACATGCTGAGAGAGACTCATCAACCTCGTGATGAGGGAGGCAAGCTGGACAGAAAACAACACACATGAGATGATTTCAGCCAAAATGAACCTATGCTGAATAAACCAGAACAGGAGTTGCATCGGGAGAAGGAAAAAATTGCCTGGGAAGGAACAGGAAGGAGTTTTCTGGGGGTGATGGAAATATTCTATTCTTAAAGGGATGAAAGTTATATGGGCATGTTTATTTGCCAAAACTGTACGGTTGAGAGTTGTGCCTTTCAGGGTGCATACAAATTACTCACCACACACGCACAGAGGCTTAAAAGAATAATAAAGTGAGGTGGGAATGGGATGGAGTGTGGATGAAACAAAAATGGCAGATGATTAGTAGTTGTTGAAACTGGGTGATGGGCCTACTGTGCTATTTTGTATATTGTTTAAATTGTTCTGTAATAAAACACTTGTATAAGAAGACAAACTTGACAGACAGTGTTTGCTGGTAAGATATCAGTTACCTTTGGGGCGGAAATAGGGAGAAAGGGATTGTCGGGGGCCTTAATAAAGCTGGTGCTAGTTCTTTGTCACACAAGTGTGTTCACTTTGTAATAATTCTTTGTGATTTACGTGGATGACTTCTGCATATATTTCTGTACGCATGTTATACATCAATAAACATTTTAAATCCTGCATATTTGCACAAAGATACTAACTCAATATCTCAGAATAACAGCAGTGTTTTGTTTTAAAGTGGAACACATTCACTCATTACACCATTAGATGGACTTTAATACTCCCAAGTAACTATTAATGCCCTCATCCTTGCATGATCCCCTGGGTCTTTCCATTTTTGCCTCAGTTTTGTAAGTGGCATGGTTTTGAGATTTTATGATGTCGTCTTTCTCCAGCAAGGTCCACCCCCACCACGATGCTCACCAAGGCCTCGACACCTAGCACAGTGCCATGTTCACAGCTTGCACTTAAGACCTGTGGGACTGGGTTGGAAGGAACAAAATGAGGAGCACACGATGCTCGTAACTTATGTCTAGGTGCCATATTGTGACTTAGGAAATTGGTAGAGTTTTTCGATAGATTTGCTATGCCTTCTAAATTTTCCTATTTAAAACAATGGGAAATAGGGTCTCAGAGTTCTTTCTCAGAGAAAGTCTGACATTTCAGGCACAGATTACTGACAATTATTAATGGCATATGACTTTCCCACCTCATCTTAGTGTTAAGTTTTTAATTCCTTACCTTGGAAATGACCTAACTTTGCTTCTTCCAAATCTTGTAGTAATACTGATGCCCCAGAAAGTAAGGCCACGGATATTCTGCTGTTGTGCGTTCTTCCTGGAAAGAATTGGAGCTGTGCATCCACCAGTCTAAGAAGCGTGTGGTGCTGTAGTATTTGGAGTCAATCAGAAAAGCTAAGTGGAAAAATGACTTCAGAGAATTATCACCATAACCCTCCACAGCAACAAATTATTTTGTTTAATTATTTTGTGATTCTTAGGGTATATTTAAACAGGGATATTAAAACTAGTTCCCAAGGAGCCAGCCCTATAGTAGAGAAGAAATTGCATATTACCTTCCTGCACAAACTTGCCTAACACTGTGGGAAGGACCAATGGGAAGTTTCAGTGTTGTTGCCTATGGTAACGAGGCCAAGAGGTCCACACTGGGATAAGGAAGTCCAGTGAACCAGCCTGTGTGCAGCTTGGGAGTAGGGGCATGCATGTGTTCCTCTGAAGCGGCTTAGGGGTCACTTACCAGTGCACCTGAGTTTCCTGTCTATATAATGCAGGAATTGGGGCTGTCCAATGTGATGTTTTTTCCTTTTTATGACATGGCTCAGGGCAGTCCTTCTAAGACTCCTGATCAGGTATGGGCCCTTCAGGCAGATTGGGTCCAAAGGGAGGATCTCTGCAGCGACCCTGTCCATGGGTTCCAGAGGGAGGATCATGGCAGCCTGGTGAGATAGGGGGGATGGTAGGACAGGTTACATTGAAAGGGCAAATTCCAGGATCCCAGGCACCCGATATTTCCATTTTAGATATTGAATTTACATTTCAAATACTGGCCAGGGGGCTTCCACCAGGGCTGCAAGCAACCTCAGCAATAGCCAGGCTGGTGAGCCCCACCCCTACCTGAGTACCGGCCTCAAGGGACGCAGCCCAACCACACTGCGCATACTCTGGGGGGTGGGCAGGGCATGGAGATTGGGCGTGGTATAGAGAACAGGTGGGCAAGAGGGTGGGATGGAGAAGCTGAGGGGTGGGGCCCAGGGGCCAAAGGACAAGGCAAGAGTTGGGGCCACGAGCTGTGCATGCTGGGAGCTTTTCTCTCTTAACCGCTCCCAGCTGGCAACCTGTAGGGCTGCAGGACTAGAACGCCCAGGATGCTCTGGGCACAGGGCGGTGCCTGGCCCTGGAGGGAGGAGCAGGGCGGTGTGAGCTTGGCCGAGGGCCAAACTATTGACTCAGGACTCAGGTCTTGCACCCACTCCATGTGGACTGATTCCCAGAGGGATGTGACGGGACGAAAGGGACCAGGGAGTTAGGAGGGTGTGGCAGCTGCATGGGAAGTCGCGGGCCTGCAGCGTGCAATTGCTTTTGTCCAAAATTGAAGCCCAGACTGGCGCCTCTTCCCCACCGCCTCCCTCCTTTGCTTGATTCCTCCTCCCCACTGTGTACCTGTGGGTCCTTCCACAGCCTCCTACCTAATCCAGGGCCAGGTGCTTCTCTAAACTGCTTATGGGAACTGGTTAGACATCCCAGAAACTTTCCACTTTGCCTGCTGTCCTCTGCCTTCTCCAGCCAAAGTGCCATCATTTCATCCGCTTTTGGGAGACATTCGCCCTTGTGCTCCCTCTTGGAAGCACAACTTTGTAGTTTTGCAAGGTGGTAACATTAGCTGTTGCTTGCCTTTTTCACAGATGTGGAAGTTAAGTCATCCGTGAGGTTAATCATTGGTTTCCCAGGATCTGCTAAGGGCAGAGGAGAACAACACAATTCCCAGGCAAGTATCTAGTAGGCTGTTTTCACCAACCCATTCCAGTGCAGAGGCCTCCAAAACAGCATCATTAGGATGAGAATAGCTTAAGCATTTTGCCCTTCAGATTGATCACCTAATCTCAGCTCAGGCCTGAGCGGCCAGTCTCTCAGGGACATAAGTGATGACTCTGATCCCTCAGGAAGAGACCGGTGGTCCGGCTTTGGGAGAGTGATGTTCATGGTAGACAGCACCTGGGCGGCATTTGAAACCCGTCCGCTTTAACATCTCTGCTTTGGATTCCGGCAAGGTTCCAGGATAAACATGCCCAGGGATAGTCAGATGTAACGTATTCTTTAAAAATTGATTACAGCAGTGAAAGGGACAGAGCATAAAATGTCCTGATAATTTGCAAAAGATGAAATGCAAGCAAGACCTTCTTGTTAATTTTTTTATGCTCATTCTCTTGGCTGTATTGTACGCTTGAATGCAGAAAAATAAATTTGATTTGAAAAGTTATCTTTTCCTGCGATTGGTAAATTAACTTAAAAGTCTTATTGAAACCTGTGGAGGAATGGTTAGCAGCTTTCACGATTTGTCTTCCCTAAAACTTTGGGTGTTGATCTCCATGAAAAAAAGTCCTTGTTTATATTACACATCCCAGTAGGTTACATTTCCAATTCCTGAATGTGGGATATTATCTAACAACTGAATAAGTTGGTCATGGAAACTGGACCCTGTCACTATGTGAAGAATTTGCCTCGTTATGAATTAATGACACGAATTCTTTAACTTTTTTTTAAAGAACGGACGAGAAACTCTGCAGTGTCTCTGAATGTGGCAAGACAGGGAATTCTCATTGGAGCACATCCTCGGGTTCATCTCTCGTGTTCAATAGACCCGGGTGATAGTCCGTGTTGTCAGGTGCAACGCCGCTCCCCCAGCCCCCAGTGTTCCATCCTACTCTGGCCTGTGACCTCTTCAGGGGGTTCTGATGACACTCGTCCACAAGGGTTGGAAGGAGACATTGTAACATGAGGATATTCATCATCTTGAAACAAGGATTAATGGAGAGGAAAGTCTCAGGGTCTGTGTGCTCTGATGCAACTGCTGTTAGGGTGTGGCTGCAGTGACCATTGTGCTCCCAGCAGTCCCCACAATGGCTGTCTCAACGTTTGATCTTCTGGTGCAATCACAGAAGCTGTTGACAGAGCTGAGCGCTCGTGGTTCAGTGTCTTCCGTCAGATTTTGTGGCTCTGACCCTCCTATGCTCGCCCCCTTCCCATTCCTATCTGCTGAGTTGATTGCTTTGTAGTTGTTTCTTAGGAGTCACTGTGTGTAACTGGATTTCACAGTGTCTTTAGTGACCCACCCTCATTACACGAGTCACTGTACAACAGCGACTTATGCTGGTGTAGCCCGTGTTCATCGTCTCCAGTGGAGCTGTGAAGAACCCTGCTTTCTCGGAGCTCCTCTCATTCTCATGCTGCTGGGGCTGCTTACGAAGTTGAGCATCCCGTCTTTGGTCTCATTAACATTATTCATTTCATCGATTATTTTGAAGTCGGATACGACTTTGTTAATAATGTGACACTGGCTGTCACAGGAACTTTTATGTATCTTCCCCAACAGCTCTGTGAAGTAGACCTGTGATCCACACATTACAGGGGGGACACTGAAGCTCAGAGAGATGGAGTAGCTTCCTTCACTTCACAGTTTCTTGGTACATTTTGTGTCTCCACCTGTAGCTCCACCTCTCAGGTGTGCGCACTTAGCTGGTGTTCCACTTTATGCCTCTCTGCCAGTCTCCCCAAAGGCACATGCCCGATCCTGAGTCCATTGTCTGCTTGATGGCAGTCACCCTGCACAAACAGGCTCCGGGCAGGGCTAGAACTAGCAGGGCGTGGTCCTCCGGCTTACTCTGGGCAGGTACTAGGTTCATGGCGAGAGCTGGAGCAGTGGAAGATACTGAATGTCACTCACCTGGAAGGTTTGTTATGTAGAAATACTCCACTGACTTTTTGCAGGTGTCATGTCTTCTTTGTGTTCATTGCTCCTCTGGGCTTTCTCCTACAGTCCGTGCTGTGCAGTAACATAGAATACAGAGACGAGACTGGTGAACATAGTACTGTTGCCCTGCACCAAATGGTCACATCACTCATTTATCTAATTATGAAACAAATACACACTGTAAAAAAGTCAAATTGCACTGATCTATGTAGAGTAAAGTGAAACATTCCCCTTTCATCCCCTTCCCTGAAAACTCACTCTCCTACTCAGAAAGAACTATTGTTAAGAGGTTGTGGCTTATTCTTCTGGAAATTTCCTATGAATTTGTAAGTATACAAAGTTTTTTTTTAAACATAAATTACATAACTACATCGTTTTGCAATTTGTTGTTTCCCAAACCATATATCATAGACCTCTCTCCTTATCAGTGCACATCATTCTAACTTACCTTTTTAGAATTTTTAGAGGTTTTCCAAAGAATAGGTATACCATGATCTGTTTATATCTTCTTTGATAGCAAAGGGATTACATCCAGTTTCACTATTATACATAATGCTGCTATAAGATCCTTGTGTGGAATTTATTACACTGCTTTCAACTGCTCGATTTGCTTTGTTTCCTTTTAGTCAGAGACTATGATATATTTGTAACAATTTTATGGTAATTATTTTATAGGGAAATTAATTTTATCACTGAATAACGACATGTATGGGGAAGCTGCACTTCAAGGTCATCCATCTCAGTATTCTGGAGAAAAATCATGAAACTTAGAAGGTATTATGCTTGCTCCATCATATTCTAACAAGTCCTATTAACAATTTAAAGTTAAATCTTTGAATAGCCTCTACTCTTTCTGTTCAAATGAAGGATAACTTTTTCTTGTCTTGAAAACTTCTGACTCCAGGGGCTCTCAGTTGTGCTTCAGAGAGTGTAAAATATTGGTGTTGTATCTATTTCTCTTCAGCTATAGGCTGCGTCTTCTAAAGATCATAGAATTGAACATGGTCCAACCGATATACATGATTTGGTTCAAAAATTCAAAGTAATGAACCCAAGATAGGAATCTATAACTTTGGTTCTTAATAAAGAATTTCCTTTGATATCCTTAAGTCCCTGTCATTACTTGTAAAAACTCATTTATGGGTGAAGAGATGCGGTTCTGCTGGCAATGTCTGGCTGAACATCCATAGTTGATCCTGCCACATCTGTAGGTAGATTAGACTTGACCTCTTGATGACCTCTGCCCTTGGTCTTTGAGCTGAGAAAAATAAGAATTTAAAAAAGCTGCAGTTATTAGCACTCAATGCTAGAAAAGCCCATTAAAGAGTGAGTTTGGTTTGGTAAACCAAAGGGAGTATAAGCAGAACAAAGTCTTTAATATCTATAAAATTTCAAAAAATTCTAATTTTTAAAAATATAACTCTAGTTTTGCCACAGTACAAACTGTGTATATATGAATGAAGTATCCCTCTGTCCATTTCTTAAGTTGTTTCCATTGATTCGATGGATTTACCTTCTAACCCAGATTCCAAGTGTGAAAGAACATCTTTGTCCTTCAAAGAAAAGAAACCATTGAAATTTAATTTTCTTTTAGCTCGGCATGCCACAGGTTTGAGGAATAAATAATTATGTAATGATACAATGATTTTGAAATGTAATTGTTAATTAGGGGGGTTGTAAGGGATGATTGAATGGTGGTTCATCCCCATGGTCAGGGGTATTGTACACATGGACGTGTAAACACGATTCAGGAAGCTGCTTCAGCTCCGTGTCATCCCTAAGAACCACAGTGCAGGAGGATCTAGGTACACAGCCGTCTGCCTCGATCTCCTGGGTTACATGTAGATCCAGGAGTCTTGACAGTGGCTTCAGAGCAGCTAACTTTTATCTATTTCTCCCCTTCCTTATCTCCAGTTTATCTCAAACAGTCCTGACTACCATATTTTAAAGTAAGACCAATTGTAGTTATCTACATGAGTTTCTTGTTCATTATTGCAGAGTAATAATCAAGGATACCATTAAATATCATTTAATTGACCTTATTAAATTTGTTGTACCTTATAAATGATTAGAACACTGCGTTTAGTTCGGCGTTTGATATTCACCAAGCGTGTTAATCTGCTTACAACTGCTATGTGCCTCATTCCTCTTAGAAGTGTATCTTTGGCCCATCACAAGATTTTATGACTCAAATCATCATAAATTAAGATAATGTACTCTCTTTTGGATGATAGGGAGGCATATGGGTCCATTTTGGAAATATGCCCATCAGTCTTTGCTCCCCGTGGGAAGTTTCTGGTCACTAGGTCTCCAGGAAATCATTCTTTCAGATCCAACCCATAACAGTTTCATCATTTGCTCTAATAAGACAATTTCAACTTAATAAATAAAACCAAAAGCATCCCTTATGTATGAATAAAGTTAGTGAACTTTACAGAGAAAAGAGCATATTTGCACAATCTCATTAAAGCAAACAGAAGAACTGAATGATGATCAAGTCTCATTCAAGCTTATCTTTGAAAGTCAGTAAGACTAGGTTATCTTTTCAAAGATGTGTGTAGAGCTGTCAGCCTTGGAAGATAGAAATAGTGGCCTCCTCTGGAGCAAAGGTGGCTTCCACAAGCCCTAGGTCTGCAATAGTTTGGTGCCTCTCCTAATTGGGGTAGAAATAAAGGAGATTAGAGTGACTTATTAAAGTTTTTGTTGCATGAAGTCTTCTATGAAGACCATCCATGCATATTGTTCTGGATAGCTCTCGGTTCCTAAGACTACTAGTTACTTTAAGGGCTTGTCGGGAACTGTGAAAGGTCTGATATTTTACCTTTGCTGCAAGCTAATAAGTTAGCCTACAAATGTTTTACAGATACTGGCAGAAGACACGAGACCCATGAGTCAGAGACAAAGGACTTAATGACACAACAATAGCAGTGGCCAGAGTATCAGCATTTGCACCGGTTCACTAAATCTCACTTCCTACAGGGTGATACACAGTGGGTCAGGGGACATGCAGAGGGTTGCAAGATCTCAGAGCCTAAGGAACTCAAATCTTTGATAACGGGCAAGATGTCTGCTAAACTTTGCCCTGGGGGGGGTGTTATTTTTATTATACTGGGCAGTAAACAAGCCTGCCCTTTGCTCCACATAGCTGACTTTCCATGTGTCCTTCTAAACACAGGAAAGATCCCACTTCCCTTCCAGGAATATCCAGCCTGCAGTCCCCCTTACCCTCTGCCTCTGCCTCAGTGGCCTCCAGAAGCTCACACTGGGCAAGGGTAAGAGGGTCATGGCAGCTCAACTCCGAAACAGGCAAGGTTACCTGCGTGTACATCCCCTTTAGCTTGAAAAAGGGACAGCCCCAGTCTGGTCACTCCCTAGTTCTGGTCCAACCTGGTCATCTCAAGGTCCTGAGTGTGGAGACCCTCTGCTCCTGTTCTCATCTCAGAGCAGCACTGGGTGGTGTTTGTGGCCTCAGGCACCTTCCCCTTGCCTAGTGAGTTGGTGAAATTGAAACCACTGGGCAGCTCCTTGATGACCTTCTTACTGGAGTTCTGCAAAGACTGCTCTGGAGCTGGACCTGAAGGAATCAGAGGTTGCCTGCACACTGCCACTGAGGTCATCCTCCAAGAGAAAGTCTGCTCCTAAGTTCAGGCACAGAGGGACATCCCTGCAAAGAACTGTGGTCAGGCAGGAAAAGAGATGAAACCTCTATGGCTCAATAACATAAGAGTAGAGGAGATCACCTTCCCATGCTGCCAGCCATGACCTGGGCTATGAACATGACAGGCCCACCATGCTTCCGACACCTAACAACCAGCTCGTGCCCAGGAATGGCCTGCCCCTCATACCCTGCCTTCTCTCCACACAAACACACACAGACACACACACACACAAGATGAGGGACAGGGGTGTGGGGCTGATCAGGTGGGATCACAGTTGTGTCCTGGCCTACACTAGCCTTTCCTGGGTTGCCCCGTGTTACCCTTCACTGCCTCCTGCCAGACGCCCAGATGCGTCGGGGATGAGGGCTGAGCCAACGTCGGCAACGACCAAAAAGTTTCTCTTTCTGGGTTTTTTTGTGCCTAGATCCTCCAAAAGTTGGGATACAACAAAATATTTTTTCCTGTTGACTGTCTCCAGTCAAGTGAGTTGGATGGGGAGCTGTGGGTGCCTGGTTACCAGAGTTCTAAGATCTTCTGAGGTCTATGACCAAGGAAGTGAGGTCTTTTTTCAAGATTCCTTTACCTAGGCCCCTTCCCTCCATCAGACTTGTCCAGAGCTGCCCCCTGTGCCCTGGCTGCTAACCCTCCTCCCCTATGTCATCCCCTGAACTGTACACAAGGAGCCTACACAGCCCTAGCCACAGCTCCGTGGAAACCTAAGACGGGTCGTAGCTTTGAGGAGACAGAGATGAATGCAGCCTTCCTTTTTCTTACCAGTTCTTCATCCTGAGAATGTCCCTGTACCTCTCAGGTCCTCCCCAGTCTCTAAACCTGCACCATGGGGATCAGGCTAGAATCTACTTCTTAGGGATGTCATCCGGTGTATATGACATAATATCTATTACCCCTGTGGGCTGGTGTCACATGTACCTAAGGCACAATGTTAGAGATGGAAGAATAACAAGAAGGGATGACAGGTAGCACAGAACACCACTCAAAACAAGCCTGGGTTCTAGCAATGTGATATTGGAACTGTCGCTTCCAACTTGGCCTCATTTTCAGGTCAGCATCATGAGGTGGTTGAAACTAATGGAAATTTACATACTGCCATCCTGCGGCATAAAACCATTCAATTGTTTCCTGTTTAATGGAGAATGAGACCCAAGTGTCTCTTCTTGTCCTATGAGGTGGGCAGCCTCCACAGTGGTACCCAGTAAGACCCACCCATGGTATAGTCATCCCAGTGGAACCACTAAGTAGTTAGTAACTGGCTTCTTAACATAATAACAGCAAAAGTGATGGGATGTCTTGTCTAAATTTTAACTAAAAAAGTCTCCCACTTCATCTTACTCCCTCTTTCATGTTCCATCTCTCTCTCTCACTCTGTCGATTCCCTGTAACTGAGGAATCAAATACCAGTGTTTTAGGGCTGCCCAATGTGGACGCCTAGAGAAGAGTGAAGCACGAGATCGCCCAGGACAACAGACAGAAAGAAACTCAGGCTCTCAGTCCAAACTGTACCCAAAAAGGTGAGAGTGAACTTCGGGGCCAGTCCTCCCCCAGTTGAGCCTCAGTTGCAGGCCACACAGGGTGGTGATGAGGTAAGAGGGAGGAAAGGAATGTGGGAGCTTTCTGCCTGCTCCACCTGGAAGGGTGAGGGCGAGAACAATGTCATGTGACACTGAGTCCTCAGGAGAACCTGTGAGGTAGCTGGAGTTCTCACACATTCCAGATGAGGAAATAGGCTCAGGGAGTCCTGGCCCAAAGCCCAAGATCACACCCAGTGTCAGAGTTGGAGCTGGGCTTGTTCTAGAATCATAACATCTTGGAGGATGGAGTACTATTGTTACCAGTTGGCTGGAGTCAGATGTCCAGGGTCAGAGGCCAGTGGTGCTGGAGAGAAATGGGGTGAGGGGACTATGGCCTTACTGACACTCTCCTCGACCCTGGCAGGAGGGGCCCTCCACGTTTGCCGCCCCACCGCAGATCAGCCCCCATAGAGTTCAGGAGAAGCAGCAGCAGCAGGTGAGTGTTCCTGGAGGGGAGGGGCTCTGCCTTCCCAGATGCAGGCCTCAAATCAAGAGAGGACAGCCCTTCCTCTTGCTGCCACAGTACCTGAATCGCCCAGTAGAAGTGACCAGGAGGAGGGCCTAGAAGAGCTGGTGCAGGATGGGTTGTTGTGGGGAGGGCCAGGGGCCGCATACCCTGTGATTTGTCAGAAGCCGGCCCTGAGAGGTGAGGAGGAGGAGTGTGGTGTTCTTGGGGTGTGACGGGAGGAGGAATTGAGGGGAGGCTGCTAAGGGTCCTAGGCTGCTCCCCGTGGGAACCCTGGGGTGGGCCAGGAGGCTGAGGGTGAGGACTTTTCAGGGGAGTGTTTGCAGGGGCCCAACTTGAGAGCAAGGGCTCATCCCACCCACACTCTGATGTCACAGAGGGTCATCCCCTATATTGTCACTTTCCTTGGTCACCTGCTGATGCTGCACCTGCTGATGGGTGATAATATCGAGGTGGGTGCACCTGAGGACCAGGCAGGGCGGATCATGAGCCTTGGGCTGCGGTAGCCCCCGAAGTGAGCTCTGAACTCTCAGCACTTGGTACATCTCTCATGAGAGCCTCGCAGCTGCCCCTTGTAGCTGGGACATCAGGTACATCTTAGGGATGAGAGAATAGATGTTCCACCTGAGACACCCATTCCGATTCCCCAGGCTTGGGAAGCTCAGAGCTGCCTGACGGCACAGCTGCATGAGGTTTTATCTGAGCTGGACTCAGCCTCTCTCTCCCATGCTGCCCGTGGAGGGAGAGAAGATTCGGGCCCCTCCAAGTCAGGCAGCACATAAGTGGCTGAGAAGTCCCCTCTGCCTGAGGCCTTAGCCTCCAAGTCTGTCATCAGAGAGGGTTGTGCTGCCAGGTCCTTTAACCTCTCCCCTATGTCCTCCTTCTCTGGAGCCTAGAGCCAGGCCTAGGTCCAAGTCCTGTTTTCTCTGCATGCCCAGCCCCCTCTGGGGACCTGGCAGTAGTGCAACTTGAGAAGGGGTGGGCCTAGGGGGCTAGTCAGTCTAGGGGGCTCTGTCTGATGGACTCTGGCTCTGTGCCTTCCAGGGGAATGAGATCAACCTGAGAAGAGGACTGAAGTGAACAGCTTCCACACCCCCTTTAGGGGAGGGGAAGGAGGAGGAATTCAGAGACCCTCTGGGCAGAACAGTCCCTGGCTCCACCCCCTGTATCTTACATTGAGTGGAAGTGTTTGATAAGAGAGAAGTGGGAGACCCATCCAATTGGCGGTGGGTTGAGGGGATGGTGGCATCAAGGAAAATATCCTGGAGGAGAGGCTGATTATTCCCATTCTGAGAACAGGTAGAGCCTGGATGGAACTGGAGGGAAGGACAGTTCCCAGGACAGGTCCCCTGCCCCACTCCTAACCCTCCACAATGTCCATGCAGCATCCCCCACTCAGTCCCTATCTGCAGCCTCTCTTTCCCTCTGGTCCCAGGAATACCCAGTCATGAGGGAGATCCTGCTGCTCCAGGTGGCCACAAAGAATTACAACGTAGAGCCCGAGGAGCGATTTGGGGCCTGGTTCCAGGACATGGAGCTGCTCAACGAGAATGATAGGTGAGGCCGGACAGGAGTTGGGTGAGGGCAGAGGTGGACTCTCCCTGTTGGCCAGTCCACAGAGCCTGTCTCTGTGGCCCCCCACTCAGCCCCAAGCCTTATTGCATGGCACCCTCTGGGACACCCAGACTCCAGCTGCTGAGCAGGCAGTGGGGGGACACCTGAGGTGTGGCTCCTCTTAAGCTCACAGGTGCCTCTCTGTCCTGGAGCTACAACCTGTCCTGCCAGCTGGACACCCAGACCTAGTTGGCCAGCAAAATACTTAAGGCCAAGAAGAACCCGCCATCATCAAGGTCAGGGGTGAGTGAGTGTCTGTGCTGTGGTGACTGACTCCTATTGGTTCAATAAAACTTCGGATTAAACGTGCCCTTAGGGAGTCGGACAAATGGCCCTGGGATCCCAGCTCCACTAATGAGCAGTCCTGTGACTGGGGTGACTCTCTTCAGCTTCCTGAGACTCCGTTTCCTCCTCTGTGAAATAGGTGATACTAAATGATCGCTCGCGTGGCAGTGACAAATGGGGTACTGGTGGCTGACAGCACTGAGCACAGAGTCTGGAGCACTCAGTTCAGTGGGGACAAGGTGGGTGCCATGATTCTAAGGGAGGCCCCCCAGGATAACCCGACTCTTCTACTCAGTCCCCAGACCCCAACACCAACCCCCGTACCAGTGGCCTATCACAGCCCCATCCTCAGCAGCGGGGACATTGCTGGGAGGCTTGGGCTGCACTGGGCCAGCTCCTACCTCCTGACGGGAAGGGGAGCATTGTAAGCTGATCCCCGATGTCCCCTTAAACCCAAGAGAGAGGGGACCACCCCACCCCAGCTCCCTGATATCTATACCCCAGGACCAATTCACACATTGTGGAGGGATAGTAGTTATTTGTTGTAAACAATAAATGCTATATTTGAATATTATATTAAAGTCCTGTTCCCTTTACAGCCTGGGAGTTGTGGTGTGGTTCTCTCGCTTTCTGTAGGCAAGTAAGTGAGACACTGAATCTCACATTTCTCCTTGAATCACGAACTCTTCTGGGTCATCAGCTTATTGTATGTGGGAGAAGAGAGAAGGGCCAGCCCTTCGCTGGCTAGTGGGAACACACCCAAGTCCCCCTAATTCCGAAGACCAGTTCATTTCAGTATCATTCAGCTCCTCCAGGAGCAGACATGGCCCCCCGCCCGTTCTCTTGGGATTTAAATGTTGAAAGTACTTTCACAGGCAGAACAACAACCACTGAAATGTGGGTGTCTTTAAAACAGCACTACCCAGGACCGTGTAGTGCCACAGGCAGGGGCTGCCTTTCTACATTCTTGAGGAACAGGGAACGTTTTCTGCTTTTCTTGTTGAGATTTCTTTTGACTAAATTTTAGGAACTTGTAGTTTTCTAGTTCAATCTCTGGAATTGCATCAGCTCTAAGTGGGGAAAACAATGTAAAAAGATCAAAACGTGCACTTGGAGAGGACAAGGCCCAAGGAAGCTCATTAGCAAAAGGACTAAAGGCAGACAGGACCTAGCGCCTGAGGCCCCTCTAGGGGCTCCGTGTTCACCCCTGACCTGTATTTGAATCCTGCTGTGATCCTTGTCCAAGACTCTGAATTCCTTTTCTTGCTTGTTTTGTATCCAGGCGGAAAGATTTGTGACGCAGCTTTTAAGGCTACTGCTGGGCCTCGTTCCATAAACAAGACTGCTCACTGTGAACTAGGATTTTCAGCACCCCTGCCTTCCTTAAGCAATTCCCTTTAGGGAAAACATTCCCCAGAAGGCCACAAGCCTCCTCCCTCGCTTGTCCTGATGGACCTCAGGTGAGCTCTACTTTGCCAGTATAAGCGACCATAATCCTGGCCAGTGAGTGACCTCACATGTCCCTTGCTGTCCAAGGTGACTTCTGAGCCCGTTTCATTCTGAGGTCCATGGTCTTGGACAATCCTCCAGTTTACACACTAAGTGTTGGAATTACCAACTCGTCCAAATGTGGCAATTGGGCCCAAGCCCATAAACTGTGTCGCCCCTCGGTGGTTGTGTTCTTGTCCCCAGTCCTGTGCTGTGGTTACATTACCACCACCTGTTGGGGTGTGAACACTGTTTGAAGCTTTGAAAGATGAAGCATGACAGGGGTGTGGGGGGCTCCAGCAGGGAATGCCGCTGAACTGATGGTCCATGGAGATGCATGAACACAGCCTTACCAATTAAAATACTGCAATGCTTCCTATCTGGTGGTGAACAGACACTGCTCTGAGCTCGCACTGAGAACCCACCCCATGACTAGGAGCTTTCAAAGGGATACCCAGTGGCATTTTGAACCTCATCCCTTGGGAACACCCTGTAAGACAAGGACCAGATGAATCGCTTCACACTTGTGAATTGTCCCCTCCTTTCTGATGGCTGCAAGTGTCACCCAGACACACAGGCTGCACTCTGCCAGGGATGCCTTCTCAGGACAACCAGAAGCTGAAAATGAGTCCTGGTTCCCGGCATCCCAAGCCATTCCTGACACGGCACAGCCACCCAGGAATGTGATTTGATAATGGAAAGACTGGGAAGGTTGTACTTTCCCTCCAAGGAGAAAGAGAACTACCAACAGTGAAAACTTGATCCCTCAAATAGACAATTAAATCCCAACAAGCAGTGGGTTCTTTCAGCATTACTGATGCTGAAAAGATCACTTTTGATAATAGCACGATTCCCCAACTGCCATGTTCATTTCCATGAATCAAATTTCCAACACATATGGATCTAAAAAACTGAGGGAAATCTGGTATTTCCTTAGATGCAACTCTGAATTAGCATGCAACAGAGAACTGAAAAATGGAGACCTAGAAGTAAATATCTAATTTGAGAACATAGACATAAAAGTGCGTTTGAAATAATATTTTGGAATCTATTGGAATATTATACAAAAAGAAGAATCCACTTTTGGTAGGTTTTACTGTGACTGTGAGGGGAAAAACTGAATCACCCCGTGACGTTGATAATTCGCTGCTGACTTTAACGTACAAATAAATAATATACATAGTAAAGGAAAATGAGAGAACAGCATGAAAAAGGAAGATCTTTCTCTCCTCACCTGAAACTCAACCTCTCACCTCAGAAAGAAACTGTTGTCTATATTTTCTGTCTCGAAGCAGAGTTTAATAAAAGAAAATATCGATATATTTAAAAGTTTCAAGAGCTCAAAGCAAGGAAACATTAGGGACGCAGCCAAGAGACCTCACTGAGGTGCCTGTTCCATTTCATCTGCTGTCAGGACGGCCTTCTTAGACCCTCACTTTCTCTGCCTCGCTAGCAAGTCTTTCCGCCATCAGTGCTAACACCAGTCTCGCTCCTGTGCTCTTCACTGCTCTTTACTCCTTCCTGATATCTCCACAGTGGAGCTGTGGAATGCACAGATCAGTTCCTGGAATCATCTCTGCCAAATCTGAAGTCCAGCAGGAGTTAGCATGGGACCTGGAATGCAGACCACCTGCGAGCACACCTGGCAGGGATTCACCTGTGTGACTAGATGCAAGTTTTTGCAACGTTTTGGCAAGATTGAAAGGACTTACGAGTTGTCCTACACTGCTGCAGGCCTGGAGTCCTTGCGGTCTCTCGGGCCAGCAGATCTGGTGGGGCTGGTCCAAGTTGTCCTCTCAGAGACCAGTCATTGCCAGGATGGGATGGGATTCTAGTAACAGGCCTCTTGAATATGTCACTGGACATCCTCAAAAGAATGGAAATGCTTAAACCTGGCTTTGGTTTGGACTGGTTCCCACAGTTACACTGCTTCTTCTGTGAAGACGTGACTTATCATTCTTCTTTTCCTCTTACCCTATAAAAACAAATCATGAAACTGGGTCAAATGATAAAGGAGGCCTGCCTTTTTAGGAGAATTATCCTGGCTGTTTTGTACTTCCACCCTCCCTCTATCATCTGGGGATAGATCTGACCTGTTTCCTGGGATGTCATCAGGCAGATTTGCATCAAGAACAGAAAGCTCAAGATCAAACTCAAGGCTCCTCCAGATCGTTTCCCCCCTCCATCCTGTTAACACGCCCTCCTTTTTTGAGTGTAATTCTATTCTCTTCTTTTCCTTGTCACTCTGAACCGCACAAGTCCTGGCACTCCCTCTCAGGACAGTCAGTCCCCAGTAATTTACTAAACCCCAAATCTTACCATTTCTGTGTTTTCTGTCTACTCATTTGCTTAATCCATTGACCACTTGGTGTTCATAGAGATTAAATCAATAGTGACGTTATCAACCACCCCCTGTTAGCAACTTACTCCCATATCCCAGATGTTCACATAATCCAAATGGTTATGTTCAAAAGTAATTCGGAAAACATATTCACTCACCACAAATTCCTGATCTCTAATATTTTTATTCAAACATTCATACAGTAGATACCTGTCCCTCAAGATCAGTAGTAATGCCAGATCAACCATACTCACCTTAAGTTTCTCCTACACCTATCAATCCTGGATTCCATGGACTATAATCAAAATAATTTCCTTGGAAAAATAAAAAATTCCTTACTACTCATTTATTTTGTAAATCTCCCAACCCAGAAGATCCCGATTATCTGCCCTGCCGCAGCTCCTGCTGGTCTTATGACAAGCTGAAGAAAAAGCATGAAACATGATCTTTTTGTACCACTGTAACTACAAAGCCATCTGCATCAACTGGGAAGCACCCATAATGCCTGGAAATTTTGTTCTCTTTTTTTGTTTGGCTCAAAAACAAAAAGACAAATCAATTTAAAAAATGGTCAAGGGATCAGAGTAAAATTTTTCCAGTGAAGACATACAGGTGGCCAACAGGTGTATGAAAATGTCTTCAGCATCACAAATCAGGGAATGTAAATTAAAACCACAATGAGCTATCATTTCACACCTGTTATGATGCGGATTATCAAAAAAACTAAAGATGACAAATAGTGGTGAGGATGTGGAGAAAAGGAAACCTCGTGGGTATGTAAACTGATACAGCCATTATGGAAAACAGTATGGAGGTTCCTCCAAAAATGAAAACTAGCCTATGATCCAGCAATCCCACTTCTGGTATACACCCACAGGAATTGAAATCAGGGTCTCAAAGAGATACCTGCCCTCTAATGTTCATTGCAGCAAATTCACAATAGCCAAGATGTGGAAGTAACCTAAACGTCACTGATGGATGAATGGATAAAGAAATGGAATATTCGTCAACATTGAAAAAAGAAGGACTTGCTGCTATTTTTGACAACATGAATGCACCTAGAAGACATTGTGCTAAGTGAAATAAGGCAGACAGAGAAAGGCAAATATTTCCTTATTTGTGGAATCTAGAATAGTCAAACTCACACAAGCAGAGGTTAGAATGGTGGTTGCCAGGGGCTGGGGAGATGGAGAAATGGGGAGCTGATGTTCAAAGATACAAAGTTTCAGTTATCAAGATAAATAAGTTCTGGAAATCCAGGATAGGGCATAGTGCCTAGAGCTAACAAGACTGTATTGCTTGCGTTACATTTGCTAATAGAGTAGATATTAAGAGTTCTTGCCAGACAATAATAGTAATAAAGGAGGTGAGAGAAAACTTTGGGAGATGATGGATATGTTTGTGGCCTTGATGGTGGTGACAGTCTCAAGGCTGTATGCTTATGTCCAAATTCATCAAGCTGTATATGGAAATGTATGACACCATCGTTGATTCTTCTGCACCTTCAAATATGCCATGTCCTCATCACAAGAGAAAAAACTTGTAACTCTATATGGGGACGGATGTTAACTGTACTTATTGTGGTGATCATTTCAACATATATACAAACATTGAATCATTATGTCATACCGCTGAAACTAATTTAATGTTGTATGTCAACTTTATCTCAATTAAAAAAACACAACAGACAAAACCATTTGAATACTGTATATGAGTTCAGTGAATCCCTGAAACTGCCCCATTCCCATATGGGAATTACAGGAAGCAGAGAGGATGATGTAAGATGGAAGAAAGTTGTACAAAACAGTATTCAAATTAAAATCATTTAAGTTGCTATCAGCTCCTTGTGGCAAATTTCTGCGAGCACCGAGCTATTTTCACATTTTTCCTGGAAAAACATACTTTCACATCGTACCCATAATAGTTTCATCATTTTCTCTGATAAGAGAATTTCAACTTAATAAATAAAAAGAAAAGCATCTCTTATGTATGAATAAAGTTAGTGAACTTTACAGAGAAAAGAGCATATTTGCACAATCCCAATAAAGGACACAGAAGAACAGAATGACGATCAAGTCTCATTCAAGCTTATCTTTGAAAGCCAGTCAAACCAGGCTCTCTTTTCAAGGATGTGTCTAGAGCTGTCGGCCTTGGAAGATAGAAATAGTGGCCTCCTCTGGAGCAAAGGGCAGGCTTGCTTACTGCCCAGTATAATAAAAATAACACCCCCCCAGGGCAAAGGTTAGTAGACATCCTGCCTGTTATCAAAGATTTGAGTTCCTTAGGCTCTGAGATCTTGCAACCCTCTGCATGTCACCTGGTCGACTGTGTATCACCCTGTAGGAAGTGAGATTTAGTGAACCGGTGCAAATGCTGATACTCTGGCCACTGCTATTGTTGTGTCATTAAGTCCTTTGTCTCTGACGCATGGGACTCGTGACTTTTGCCAGCATCTGCAAGACCATTGTAGGCTAACTTATTGGTTTGCAGGTAACGTGAAACATCAAACCTTTCACAGTTCCTGACAAGCCCTTAAAATAACTAGTAGTCTTAGGAACAGAGAGCTATCCAGAACAATATGCATGGATGGTCTTCGTAGAAGACTTCATGCAACCAAAACTTTAATAAGACTCTCTGATCTCTTTTATTTCTACCCCAAGTAGAAGGAGAGGCACCAAGCTATTACAGACCTAGGGCTTGTGCAAGCCACCTGGAGACCTAGTGACCAGAAACTTCCCATGGGGTGCAAAGACAGATGGGCATATTTCCAAAATGGACCCATGTGCCTCCCAGTCATCAAAAAGACCGTGCATTATCCTAGCTTATGATGACTTGAGTCATTAAAATCTTGTGATGGGCCAAAGATACACTAATAAGTGGAGTGAGGCACATGGCAGTTGTAAGCAGATTAACACACTTGGTGCATATCAAACTCTGAACTAACTTTAGTGTTCTAATCAATTAAAAGGTACAACAAATTTAATTAGGTAGATTAAATGATATTTAATGGTATCCCTGATTATTACTCTGCAATAATGAACAAGAAGCTCATGTAAATAACTATAATTGGTCTTACTTTAAAACATGATAGTCAGGACTTTTTGAGATAAGCTGGAGAGAAGGAAGGGGAGAAATAGACAAAAGTTAGCTGCTTAAAGCCACTGTCAAGACCTCTGGATCTACATGTAACCCAGGAGATCGAGGCAGATGGCTATGCCCCTATATCCTCCTGCACTGTGGTTCTCAGGGATGTCACGGAGCTGAAGCAGCTTCCTGAATCGTGTTTACATATCCATGTGCACAATACCCCTGACCATGGGGATGAGCCACCATTCAATCATCCCTTACACCCCTCTAATTAACAATTAGATTTCAGAATCATTGTATCATTACATGATAATTTATTCCTCAAACCTGTAGGATGCTGAGCTAAAAGAAAATCAAATATCAATGGCTTCATTTCTTTGAAAGACCAAGATGTTCTTTCACACTTGGAATCCTGATTAGAGGATAAATCCATCAAATCAATGGAAACAACTTAAGAAATGGACAGAGGGATATTTCATTCGTATATATACATGTTGCATTGTTGCAAAAATAGAGTTACAATTTAAAAAATTAGAACTTTTTGAAATTTCATAGATATTAAAGACTTTATTCTGCATGTACTCCCTTGGTTTACCAAATCAAACTCACTCTTTAATGGGCATTTCTAGCATTCAGTGCTAGTAACAACAGTTTTTTTAAATTCTTATTTTTCCCAGGTCAAAGAACAAGGGCAGAGGTCATAGAGAGGTCAAGTCTAATCTACCTAGGGATGCGGCAGCCTTAACTATGGACGTTCAAGCCAGACATTGTCAGCAGAACCACATCTCTTCATCCATAGGTGAGTTTTTACTAGTAATCACAGAGACTTGAGGATATCAAAGGAAATTCTTCATTAAGAACCAAAGTTATAGATTCCTATCTTGGGTTCATTACTTTGAATTTTTGACCCAAATCGTATATATCGATTGGACCATGTTCAATTCTATGATATTTAGATAATGCAGCCTACAGCTGAAGAGAAACAGATACAACACCAACATCTTATCCTCTCTGAAGCCCAACTGAGAGCGCCTGGACTTAGAAGTTTTCAAGACAAGAAAAAGTCATCCTTCTTCTGAACAAAGACTGTAGAGGCTACACAAACATTCAACTTTATTTATTTTGCTTTTTATTTTTGTTTTGTGAGGAAGATCTGCCCTGAGCTAACATATGACAATCCTCCTCTTTTTGCTGAGGAAGACTGGCCGTGGGCTAACATCCATGCCCATCTTCCTCCACTTTATATGGGACACCGCCACAGCATGGCTTGACAAGCAGTGCGCAGGTGAGTGCCCGGGATCCGAACCTGCGAACCTCAGGCCGCTGCGAACCCCGGGCTGCCGGAGCGGAGCACGCGCAATTAACTGCTTGCGCCACCGGGCCAGCCCAAACATTCAACTTTAAATTGTTAACGTGACTTGTTAGAATGTGATGCAGCAAGCATAATACCTTCTAAGTTTCATGATTTTTCTCCAGAATACTGAGATGGTTGACCTTGAAGTCAAGTTTCCCCATAAATGTATTTATTGAGATAAAATTAATTTCCCTATAAAATAATTCCCATAAAATTGTTACAAATATATCATAGTCTCTGACTAAAAGGGAACAAAGCAAATTGAGCAGTTGAATAGCAGTGTAATAAATTCCATACAGGGATCTTACTGCAGCATTATGTATAATAATGAAACTCGAAATAACCCCATTTCTATCAAAGAAGAAGTAAACAGATCATGGTATTCTTGTTCTTTGGAGTAGCTCCAAAACTTCTAAAAAGCTAAGTTAGAGTGACATGCACTGATATGGAGAGACGTCTATGATATATGTTTTGGGAAACAGCAAGTTGCAAAACGATGTAGTTATGTAATTTATGTTAAAAAAACTTTCTGTGTATTTATAAATTCTTTGGAAATGTCCAGAAGAATAAGCTGCAACCTCTTAAAAATAGTTCCTTCTGAGTAGGGGAGTGAGTTTACAGGGAAGGGGATGGAAGGGGAAGGTTTCACTTTATTCTACATAGATCTGTATAATTTGACTTTTTTTACAAAGTATGTAATTCTTTCATAATTAGAAAGATGAGTGATGTGACCGTTTGGTGCAGGGCAACAGTATTATGTTCACCAGTCTCTGTACTGTATGTTACTGCACAGCATGGACTGTAGGAGAAAGCCCAGAGGAGCAATGAAGACAAAAAGACATGACACCTGCAAAAAGTCAGTGGAGTATTTCTACATAAGAAACCCTCCGGGCTAGTGACGATCAGTATCTTCCACTGCTCCAGCTCTCGCCATGAACCTAGACCCTGCCCAGCTTAGGCCGGACGACCACGCCCTGCTAGTCCACTCCCCACCCAGGGCCTGTTTGTGCAGGGTGACTGCCAACAATCAGACAATGGACTCAGGATGGGGCGTGTGACTTTGGGAATCCTGGCAGAGAGGGACAAAGTGGAACATCAGCTAAGTGCACACACCTGAGAGGCGGAGATCCAGGTGGAGGCTCAGAATGTACCAAGAAACTGTGTGAAGTGAACGAAGCTACTCGACGTCTCTGAGCCTCAGTGTCCTCCTCTGTAAAATGGGGATCACAGGCCTACTTCACAGAGCTGTTGGGGAAGATACATAAAAGTGCCTGTGACAGCCAGTGTCCACATTATTAACAAAGTCATATCCGACTTCAAAATAATCAATGAAAAGAATAATGTTAGTGAGACCAAAGACAAGAGGCCCAGCTTCGTAACAGCCCCAGCAGCATGAGAATGAGAGGAGCTCCAAGTATCCAAGTAAGCAGGGCTCTTCACAGCTCCACTGGAGACGGTGAACACGGGCTACACCAGGATAAGTGGGTGTTGTTTAGTGACTCGTTTAAAGATCGTGGGTCCCTAAAGACACTGAAATACAGTTACATACAGTGGCTCCTAGGAGACAACTACAAAGCAACCAATGCAACAGATAGGAATGGGAAGGGGCTGAGCAGAAGAGGGTCAGAGTCACAAAACCTGACAGAAGACACTGAAGCACAAGCGCCCAGCTCTGTCAACAGCTGCTGTGGTTGCACCAGGAGATCAAACGTCTGAGACAGCCATTGTGGGGACTGCTGGGAGCACAGTGGTCACTGTGGCCACACCCCAACAGCAGTGCATCGGAGCACACAGACCCCGAGACTTTCCTCTCCATTAATCCCGGTTTCAAGATGATGAATATCGTCATGTTACAATGTCTTTTTCCAACCTCTGTGGACGAGTGTCATCAGAACACCCTGAAGAGGGCACAGGCCAGAGTAGTATGGAACACTGGGGACTGGGGTGGCGGCGCTGCACCTGACTACATGGATTATCACCAGGCCTATTGAACACGAGAGAAGAACCCAAGGATGTGGTCTAAGGAGAATTCCCTGTCTTGTCACATTCAGAGACACTATAGTTTCTCATCCTTTCTCTACAAAAATGTTAAAGAATTCATGTGTCATTAATTCATAAAGAAGCAAATTCTTGACAAAGTGACAGGGTCCAGTTTCCGTGACCAGGTTTTTCACTTGCTTTGATAATATCCCACATTGAGGAATCGGAAAGATAATGTATTGGGATGTGTAATATAAACAAGGACTTTTCTTCATGTAGATCGAAGCCCAGATTTTTAGGGATGACATAAATCATGAAAGCTGCTAACCATTCCTCCACAGGTTTCAATAAGACTTTTAACTTAATTTACTAATCTCAGGAAAAGAGAATTTGGCAATTCAAGTTTTTTGTTTCTGCATTCAATTGTACGGTACAGGCAAGAGAATGACCAGAAAAAAATTAACAGGCAGGTCTTGCTTGCATTTTATCTTTTGCAAATAAACAGGATATTTTATGCTCTGTTCTTTTCACTACTCTAATCAATTTTTAAAGAATACTATACATCTGTCTATCCCTAGGCATATTTATCTGGGAACCTTGCCGGAATCCAAAGCAGAGATGTTAAAGCTGATGGGTTTCAAATGCTGCCCAAGTGCTCTCTACCTTGAACATCCCTCTCCCAAAGCTGGACCACCGTTCTCTTCCTGAGGGATCTGAGTTGCTACCCATGTCCCTAAGAGACTGGTCGGCCACTCAGGCTTGAGCTGAGATTAGGTGATGAACCTAAAGGGCAAAATGCTTAAGCTATTCTCATCTTAAGGTTGCTGTTTCGGAGGCCTCTGCACTGGAATGGGTTGGTGAAAACGGCCTACTAGATACTTACCTGGGAAATGGGTTTTTATCCTCCTCTCTTAGCGGATCCCTGGGAAACCAATGATTAACCTCACAGATACCTCAACTTCCACACCTGCAAAAAACGCAAGCAACAGCCAATGTTACCACCCTGCAAAGCTCTTAAGTTGTGCTTGCAAGAGGGGCCACAAGGGTGAATTTCTCCCAAAAGCTGATGAAATGGTGGTACTTTGGCTGGAGAAGGCAGAGGGCAGCAGGCAAAGTGGAAAGTTTCTGGGATGTCAAACCAGTTCCCATAAGGAGTTTAGAGAAACACCTGGCCCTGGACTAGGTAGGAGGCTGTGGAAAGACCCAAAGGCATGCAGGTAGGAGGAGGAATCAAGCAATGGAGGGAGGCGGTGGGGAAGAGGCGCGAGTGCGGCTTCAATTTTGGACAAAAGTAGTTGCACGCTGCAGGCCCGCAGCTGCCCACGCAGCCGCCACACCTTCGTAACACCGTGGTCCCTCTCGTCCCATCACATCCCTCTGGAACTCAGTCCACACAGAGCAGGTGTAGGACCAGAGTCCTAAGTCAATGGCGGTTTGGCCCTCGGCCAAGCTCACACCGCCCTGCTCCTCCCCCCAGGGCTAGGCATCATCCCGTGCCCAGAGCATCCTTTGAGTTGTAGTCCTGCAGCAATGCAGGCTGCCGGCTGGGAGCGGTTAAGAGACAAAAGCTCCCAACATGCACAGATAGGGGCCCCAACTCCCGCCTTGTTCCTCTGCCCCTGGGCCCCGACTTTCTGCTTCCATATCTCAAATGGAAATACCAGGTGCCTGGGATCCTGGAATTTGCCTTTTCAAGGCCACCTGTCCTACCATCCCCTCCATCCTTCTAGGCTGCCATGATCCTCCCTCTGGACCTCGTGGTCAGGGTCTCTGCAGGGACCCTCCCTTTGGACCCCGCCCACCTGAAGGCACCATACCTTGGTCAGGCGTCTTAGAAGGACTGCCCCGAGCCATGTCATCAAAAGGAGAAAACATCACAGTGGGCAGCCCCATTCCTGCATTATACAGACAGGAAAACCACGTGCACTGGTAAGTGACCCCTAAGCCACTTCAGGGTCCCACACGCACGCCCTTTCTCTGAGGCTGCACACAGGATTGTTCACTGGGCTTCCTTATCCCAGTCTGGACCTCTTGACCTCATTGACACAGGCAACAGCTCTGAAACTTCCCGTTCGTCCTTCCCCCAATGTTAGGTAAGTTCTTTGAGGAATGTAATACGCAATTTCTTGTCTACTATAGGGCTGGATCCTGGGAAACAGTTTTAATATCCCTTTTTAAATATACCCTCAGAATCATAAAATAATGAAGCAAAATAAGTTTTTGCTGTGGGGGGTTATGGTGATAAATCTCTGAAGTCATTTTTCCATTTAGCTTCTCTGATTGACTCCAAATACTACAGCACCACACGCTTCTTTGCAGGGAGGACTCGCAACAGAAGAATATCCGTGGCCAGACTTTCTGGAGCTTCAGTATTACTACAAGATTTGGAAGAAGCAAAGTTAGGTCATTTCCAAGGTAAGGAATTAAAAACTTAACTCTAAGATGAGGTGGGAAAGTCATATGCCATTAATAATTGTCAGTAACCTGTGCCTGAAATGTCAGACTTTCTCTGAGAAAGAACTCTGAGATCCTATTTCCCATTGTTTTAAATAGGAAAAATTAGAAGTCATAGCAAATCTATTGAAAAACGCTACCAATTTCCTCAGTCACGTTATGGCACCTAGACATAAGTTATGAACATCATTGCTCCTCGTTTTCTTCCTCATTCAACCCAGTCCCACAAGTCTTGAGTTCAGGCTGGGAACACGGCACTGTACTAGGTGTTGAGGCCTTAGTGAGTATCATCGTGGGGGTGGGCCTTGATGGAAAATGATTGCATCATAAAAACTCAAAGCCATGCCACTTGCCAAAATGAGGCAAAAATGGAAAGACCCACAGTGCCGCACAAGGGTGAGGGCATTAATAGATACTTGGGAGTATGATAATCCATCTAATGGTGTCATGGGTGAACGTGTTCTGCTTTAAAACAAAACACTGCTGTTAGTCTGAGATATTGAGTTAGTATCTTTGTGCATATATGCAGGATTTAAAATGTTTATTGATGTATAACATCTACAAAAATATATGGAGAAGTCATCTAAGTAAACCTCAAAGAATTATTGCAAAGTGAACACACTTGTGTGACTAAAAACTAGCACCAGCTTCACTCAGGCCCCAACAATCCCTTTCTCCCTCCTTCCTCCCCAATGATAACCAGTATCTTACCAGTGAACACTGTATATCAAGTTTGTCTTCTTACACAATTGTTTTATTACAGAACAATTTAAAAAATATACAAAATAAACAAAATAGCATAGTAGGCCTGTCACCCAGCTTCAACAACTACTAATCATCTGCCATTTTTGTTTAATCCACACTCCATCCCATTCCCACCTCACGTTATTATTCTTTTAGTCTTTTGTGTGTGGGGGTGGGGTAAGATGTATGCACACTGAAAGGCAGAAATAAGAACAGTATAGTTTTGACAAATAAACATGCCCATATAACCTTCACCCCTTTAAGAATAGGATATTTCCATCAACCCCAGAAAACTCCTTCCTGTTCCTTCCCAGGCAATTTTTTCCTACCCCTGAAGCAACCACTGTTCTGTTTTTTTCACTATAGGTTCATCTTGGCTGAAATCATCCCACGTGTATTGTTTTCTGTCCACCTTGCCTCCCTCAGTACTAGGATGGTGAGGCTCACACAGCATGTGTGTGTCAGCGTTTGCTCATCTGCACAGCTGAGGGCATTCTGCTCTGCGGATGCCCCGCAGTGGGCTCATCTTCCTCCTGGGGACGTGCAGGTCATCTCCTGCGAAAATTCTTGTATAAACAAACGCTTTTTGTATGCTGTTTAATTCCTTTATTAGCATTTAAGTGACACACCGTTGCAGTTTTTAGTGGTTGGTCCAGATTACACTACGCATCTTTAACATATCACAGTCTACCTGGACTTAATAGTGCACCAGTTTATTCAGTGTAAAATATGGAAGTCTTGCTACAGAACAGTTGCATTTACCTCTGTCTGTCCTTTGTGCTATTGTTGTCATAAAATTTACATCTACCCGTGTTATAAATCCCACAATACAGTGTTATAATTTTTGCTTTAAATAGTCATAAGTCTTTTAAAGAATTTAAGAGAAAAAAGTTAAGTATTTGGAGAGAGATGCTTTGAGGCTCTGCAAAGGTACTGTTACTTCTTTAAGTTTCACCCACAGTTTTTGCATTCATCAGTCAGTCTTACCCACAGTAATTATTACTGTAGCGTTCTAGTGGAGATTTTCTATTTCGTGCTATCCAGCCACTTTTATTATTTGGAATTCTGTGAGCAAGATTCCCCCCCGCTTCTTCCTTTCTTTCTCTCTTTCTCTCAATCCTTTTTCCCCTTTTTTTCTTTCTTTCTTTCTTACTTATTTAATCTTTTTTATATCAGTATAGACTCATGGATATTTATTTTATTCTCTGGGTAATAATCCAATGTTACTGTTATTTATTTTGTTGCTCACAGTTTTCTAGCTTGAGCCACTGGGATGTCTTTCAGATTGATTCCTTTTGACACATCTCATCATTTTCTGTGTTTTTTTAAAGCACTTTCTTACTTTCTGGCACTAGAAGATGCTCCAGGCTCACCTTGTATTTTCCATCTCCAGCCTTAGAATCAGCCATTTCTCCAAGAAAACCTTGTTCTTTTCATTGGAGAATTATATTTAGAAATCAAGATCAGGGAGCCAGGGATGCTCATTGATACTAGAGTGTCATTGCTTCTAGACTTTCTCAGCAGAGCTTGGAAATGTATGTATGAATATAAAATCAGGTATACATATCTATCTATAGATCTTTCAATGTATCTATCAATCTATCTTTCTATTTGGATAGATATATTAAAAGAGACATGGATTCATACTGATACTTCCAACTCCAATCCAACACCACAGAATTTATTCTAGCCTTTTCCTTTTGTTTATTCGTCACTTCTTTCACCAACAGTGAGAAACTTAACTCCAGATATTTACAATATTTACTAAGGTGTCAACTAGTTTCAGAATTACTAATCCATACCCTTATGAAAACAAATTTACCACCTAGAGTACAGTGTTTGTGTCCAGTACTTTAATTCTACAGTATCCCATCAAAACACTGTCTTCCAAAGTTACTTAGGTTAGGACCTTTTATCCCCAGCCCTTCAGCGTGGTTATGTCACATACATGTAATACAGTGAGATTCATTTGTCACTGCATTCCATCTGAGTTCCTCAGCATCCTGATGGATTTGTAAAATTTGCAGAGTAAAATTCACTCTTTGTGATGTACAGTTTTACGGGTTTTGACAAATTTATGGTCGTGTATCCACCTCCACAGTACCATACCGAGCTGTTTTTTTCACCCCCAAAATTCTTTCATACTGTCTCTTTGTAGTCAACCCCTTCCCCCACTCCATCTCTTGGCAACCACTGATCATTTTCCATCCCTTTAATTCTGACTTTTCTAGAAAGTCATGTAAATGGAATCATAGTACATAACCTTTTGAATCTGGCCTCCTTCACTTAGAGAAATGCATCCAAGATTCATCCATCTTGTTGTGTGAATCAAGAGTTTATCCTTTTTACTGCCAAGTAGTATTCTAATGTCCCAGTGCACCACAGTCTCTTTCTCCATTCACCTGATGAAGGACATTTAGTTTATTTCCAGCTTTTGACAATTATGAATAAAATGGCTATCAATATTCACACAAAGATTTTTGTTTAAACATTAGTTTTCAATTTGCTTCAGTAAATCCCTAAGAGTGAGATATCTGAGTCACATAATAAGTGTAGGTTTAACTTTATAAGAACCTGCTAAACTGTTTTCCGAATGCAACTATCATGTTGCATTCTCAGTTCTAGTTGTTTCTAGTCCTCACCCGCACTTGGTATTTGCAATTTTGTTGGTATTTGCAATTTTATTTTTTATTTTCTCCAACTAATAGGTGCCCGGTATCTTATTGAGGCTTCTGCTTCCTTTTTAAAGTGAGTTCTGCTAAATATAGAATCCTGTGTTGACTTTTGGGTTTTCTTTCTGCACTTGAAAGATGTCATTTTGTTGTTGCTTTGTCTCTTCTGTTTTTGATAATATATCATTCATCATTCACATTATTTCTCCCTGTATGTAGCGTCTTCCCCAGTATTTCCTTGACTGCTTTCAAGTTTTTCTTTTTATCTTTGGATTTTAGCAGCTTGACTATCATGTGCCTATGTATGGTTTTATTTTGTATTTTATTTTGTGAGGTTGCTGACTTTCTTCGATCTAAAATTTTAGATTTTCCACCAAATTTTGAAAGTTTTATGCTATTACCTTTTGATTTGCGTTTCTGCCTTTTTTAATTTTTCTGTCTCTCCCCTCTCTACTGGGGACTCAATCATCTCACAGGTAAGGCTCTCTTCATTTTTCTTCAAAATTTTTACATTCTTTTCTTCAGGTTGGATAATTTCTATTGCTTTATCTTCATGTTTCTTCTAGTATTTCTAATCTACTGTTAAACTCAAAAGTATTTTTTTATTTCATCTTCCTATTTGGTTCTTTTTTGTAATTTCCATTTCTCTGCTGAGTTTCAACATCTGTTCATTCATTATGAGAATATTTTTCTTTACCACCATGATCATCTTTATAATCGCTGATTTCTTATCCTTGTCTGCTAATTGCAACACGTTTGGGAGAGTTTCTAGTGCCTGCTTTGGGTCATATACGGACTACATTTTCCTATTTCTTCAAATCTCATGATTTTTTAAATTGTGTACTGGAAACCATGAGTCATAGTTATAGAGACTCTGTATTCTATTGTATTCCTTTGAAGAGTGTTGTTATTTTTCTAGCTGGGAGTTAACTTGGCTGGACTGAAATTCCAATCTTCTCTCCTTTACAGTGTGTATAGTTGAAATACTCATTCAGTTCTTTCATCTTCCAACTGCTGTTTTTACACTAGGCCCCCTGGGGCCTACCCTGCATGTGTGTTGTTCAAAGATCTGCAAATTTGATGTCTGTGTGCGGGAGACTTACACACATATTTTGAGATGTTTCCTCTTTATTGTTCCCTCCCTTCCAGAATTTCTCCCCTAACTTTCCAGCTACTCTTCCAGCCCCAAAATACATCCTCTAACCTTACAAGTAAGACTGTAGTTTTTCCCCTGTCTGGGCCACGTACAGATTTTGGAATGCTTTGAGGAAGAAGACTCAGGCTTGCAAATATCTCCTGGTGCAATTCTCATCATTCAAGGGAAGACTCCCTCTCAGTTCTGCTTGCTTTTGGAAGAGATTTATACATACACACGTATACACATTTATTGTATCTGTATTACATATAGATACATGATTCTATATAAATATATATAATATTTTATGCAGATTTTATCATTGTTATCTGTGAGAGTGTTAGTTCAACAAGCTACTCAACCATTACTGGAAGCCAGATCTCAGTTTTGTTTCTTTTTTGGATTTTATACAAATAGAATTATAAAATATATAGCTTTTTGAATATAATTTCTTTTATGCAGCATTATCGTTGTGATATTCATCGATGTTGTTGCATGTAGCTAGTGTTTGTTCATTTGTTGAAAATAATAGTTTTAATGGTCATAAAATATTCATAACATAAAATTGACCATTTTAACCATTTTTAAGTGTGTAGTTCAGTGACATTCAGTACATTCACATTATTGTTTAACCATAACCTCTCACCATCCACAGAACTATTTTCACCTTGCACTGAAACTCTGTGCCCATTATGCAACAACTCCCTGTTGTCCCTCCTTCTTGCACCAGTCTCCTTTCTGTTCCTATAAATTTGACTACTCTAAGTACCTTATATGAGTGGAATCACAATATTTTTCCTTTTGTGGCTGGCTTTATTTCACTTAGCATAAAGTCCTCAAGGTTCATCCATGTCACAGCATGTGTCAGAATTCCTTCCTTTTTAAGGGTGAATCGTATTCCACTGTCTGTATACACCACATTTTTTTTTGTCAATTCATCTATTGATGGATACCTGGCTTGCTTCCAGCTTTTGGTTATTTTGAATAATGCTGTTAACACGAGTGTACATATGTCTTTCTACCTCTCTCTTCAATTCTTTTAAGTGTATACCCATAAATGGTGTTCTGAGATTCATTTTTTCACATGTGGGAGATTTCTTCACACCTCCAACAAGCAGTTCTTGGAATGCCAGCTGGTCATCAGATAATTCAACTCAATTTGATGCTGTCAACCCAGAGATACATCTGAATCCACAAGTTGAGGGCTCAGTCTTGTAAGATTGCACACCCACCCCAACCTCACCTCAACTTCAGGTGCCAGTTACAAGCCCAGGTTGTTACCTGTACTTCTGACTGACTGCCTATAAACCAGAGGTTCCCACAACCTCCTCCTTGGGCTTAATTAATCTGCTAGAGTGGCTCACAAAACTCAGAGAAACATTTACTAGATCACCAGTTTATTATAAAAGGATATAACTCAAGAACAGCCTGATGGAAGTGGTGCATAGGGAAAGATATGTGAGAAGGGGCACAGAGCATTCATGCCATCTCCAGGTTCACCACTTTCCAAGCACTCCCTGTCATGGCCAACCTGGAAGCTCTATGAACTTCCTTCTATTGGGATTTTTATGAAGGCTCCCTCACATAGGCATTATCAATTATTAACTCAGTTTCTAGCCCCTCTCCCCTCTGTGATGGATAAGGGGTAGGGCTAAAAATTTCAACCTTTTAATCAGGGCTTGGTCTTTCTGTTTACCAGCCCCCATCCAGGAGCCATCCAGGAGCCCACCCAGAGTTGCCTCAATAGAACAAATGATTCTCCTAGTGTTCTTATCACTTAGGAAATTACAAGTGTTTTAGGAGCTCTGTGTCAGGGATGGAGTCAAAGACAAATATTAGAACAAGAGATGCTCCTAGTGTCCTTATCGTTTAGGAAAGTACAAGGGTTTTAGTAGCTCTGTGCCAGGAATTGGAGGCAGAGACCAATAAATATATTTTCTATATTTCAGAACCCATAAGTGGAATTGCTAGATCATATGGTAATTCTATTTTTAATTTTTGAAGGAACTGTCATACTGTTTTCCACGGTTTTATGTTCTCACCAGCAGAGCACAAGCGTTCTAATTTCTCAACATCCTTGCCAATCCTTGTTATTTTCTGATTTTGTGATGGTAACTATCCTAATGGATGTGAAGAGGTATCTCATTGTGGTTTTATTTTGCATTTTCCTGATACTTAGTGATGTTGAGCATCTTTTCAGGTGTGTACTGGCCATTTTATATCTTCTTTGGAGAAATGTCTATTCAAGTCCTTTTTGCATTTTTAAATTGTGTTTTTTTTAATTGTTGGGTTGCAGGAGTTCTTCATATATTCTAGCTATTAATCCCTTATCAGATATGTGATTTGCAAATATTTTCAACTGTTCTGTGGGTGACCTTTATACTCTGTTGATAGTATCTTGTGATACAGAAAACTTTTGCATTTTGATGAAGTCCAATTTGTTATTTTGTTGTTCTTGTTGCTTATGGCTTTGGTGTCAGATGAAAGAAATCATTGTTGGCAATGTCTTTTGGACCCAATGACATGCAGCTTTTACCCTGTGTTTTCTTCTAAAGATTTTATAGCTTCAACTCTAACATTTAGATCTTTGATCCATTTTGAGTTAATTTTTGTATGTGGTGTAGGGTAAGAGTCCAACCTCATTCTTTTGCATGTTGGTATCCAGTTTTCCCAACACCATATTTAGAAAAACTTATCCTTTCTTCAGTGAATGGTCTTTGCACCCTTGTCAAAATTCATTTGACCATATATGCAAAGGTTTATTTCAGGGCTTTCTATGCTATTTCATTACTATATTGTGTGTATTTATGCCAGTACCGCACTGTTTTGTTTACTTTGTAGTATGTTTTGAAATCAGAAAGTGTGATTTCTCTAACTTTGTTCTTATTTTTCTAGATTGTTTTCGCTATTCAGGGTCCCTTGAGAGTTCATATGAATTTTAGGATATATTTTTCTATTTTTTCAAAAACATCATTGGAATTTTTAGCTCCTTGAGTAAGTTGGTTCTTAAGTATTTTACTCTTTTTGATGCTACTGTAAATAAAAATGTAAAGTTTTTAAATTTCTTTTTCAGATTACTTATTATTAATGTATAGAAGAACAACTAATTTTTGCATATTTACTTTGTGTCCCACTACTCTGCAGAATTTATTAGTTCTAACAATTTCTTTGTGGAATTTTTAAGGGTTTCAACATATAAGATATTATGTGTGAAAAAATACAATGGTATTTCTTCCTTTCCAATTTGGATGTTATTTCTTTCTTTTTCTTGCCTAATTGCTTTGGCTAGATCTTCTAATACCATGTTGAATAGAAGTGGTGAAAGTGGATCTTCTTGCCTTGTTCCTGATCTTAGAGGAAATACTTTCACTCTTTCACATTAGAATACATTGTTCTCTGTGGATTTCTATATATGGCTTTTATTATGTTGAAGTAGTTTCCTTTTACTATGAGGGTTTTTTGGTGTTTTTAACATCAAAGCATGTTTACTTTTGTCAATCACTTTGTCTGCATCCATTGAGATGATCGTGTGTTTTTTTCCTTCATCCTGTTAATGTGGTTTATTACATTGATTCATTTTCATATATTGAAACATGTTGAATTCCAGGAATAAATCCCACTTAAAATGGGCCGGCTCCATGGCTTAGCGGTTAAGTGCACGTGCTCCAGTGCTGGCGGCCTGGGTTTGGATCCCGGGCGCGCACCGATGCACCGCTTCTCCAGCCATGCTGAGGCCACATCTCACATACAGCAACTAGAAGAATGTGCAGCTATGACATACAATTATCTACTGGGGCATTGGGGGTAAAAATTAAGTAAACAAATAAAATTATTTTAGAAAACTTATGCGTAATCCTTTTAATATGCTGCTTAATTTGGTTTGTTATTATTTTATTGAGGATTTTTGTATCACTCTTCATCAAAGATATTGACCTGTAGTTTTCTTTTCTTTTAATCGATTTGGCTTTGATATCAGTGTAGTGCTAACCCCATAGGATGACTTTAGAAGTATTCTCTCCTCTTCAACTTTTGGAAAGCCTTTGAAAAGAATTGGTGTTTGTTAATTTAAAAAAAGTCTTTGGGCCCAGGAATAAATTCAGCATAAAATAAATAAAAATAAATATTTTTTTAAAATGTGAAAATGCTTTTTCCTAAAAAAAATTAAAAATTAAGCAAGTATATCACTTATCACTTTATTTCTAGAAAATTTTTTAACCTAATAGTAAGCATAAACAAATTGTTAGAATTAAAATGAATCAAGTGTTAGTTTTCTTCATTGCAAATTTTCTGACAGAGGTATATGATGCCATTATGTATGACATCTTTTATGAAAAAATGGTCATTTTTTGTAGTATTTGAGAACACTATGAATTTTCCCAGTGGCATCTGAAAATACTCTGATATGAAAACTTAACTTTTCAACATATATGTCTTTTACCAATTTAACAAACTCTGTCAGGTGCTAATTAATCAACTACTTTTCATATGATTCAGGCTCTCCACCATCAACTTCCTTAACCATCAAGAAATTCTACAAATTCTGCAAGATTAACGATTTTACTTTACACTGTACTTGTCTCATGTGGTTTAAAGCATCCAAAAATCATTGATAAACTGATCCTGCCTGAACTAAATCATGGTGAATTATAAAAGATTGTCTCTGTTAAATGGGGAGGGATTTCTGGTTGAACTTAATTTTATAAGTGGTCAATTTATTACAGTGTATTGTTCTGTTATGTATTTCACTTCTGTTTTAAAAAAAGTGATAGTTGAGGACACAGATAATAAAAAGTTGAGAAAATAAGGAACTGATATACTCTGTAAGCTTCAAATGTTTTGAAGCATAAGATACAATAAGAACTAAAACTAACAGTTGGGAAGGGGGGAGAGAGGAGGGCGAAAGGGATAATTCAGCACATGTGTGTGGTGATGGGTTGTAATTAGTATTTGGGTGGTGAACATGATGCAATCTATGCAGAAATAAAAGTATATTGATGTACACCTGAAATTTATAGAATGTTATAAACCAATGTTACTGCAATAAACAAAAAATTTAAAAAAAAATGAACTAAAACTAAGAAATGGCAGAGGGAATAGAGATAAGAGGATGAAATTGCAAAACTGAATCTATAATAATATCTCAGTGGCTAGCGTTGTGGTGCCAAGAAGGTGGTGAAGTCAAAGAATTCATAAAGATGATAATAAACAGACTGCAAAGAAAAAATACTGAAATTTTTATAGAGAGAATTTTTACAGTGATATTGCAAATAGAGAAAAGGGAAGACTAGTTGGAGAAAGAGACTATCAGCTTCTTAAATTATTTCCACTATAGAGAACAAAAAACCAATTTGCTGAAATATTTATTGCCCTCTATGACCCTATCTTTACCTGCAAAATCTCATCACTAAGCCTCCTTTTCCATACTTGAGGAAGAGAGCAATTAAGCTCATCTGAAACCTCAACTGCCCAGCTTGTGTAATAAGGCCGGCCATCCATTCTCACAAAGGAGACAACTGGAGGTAGGATTTTTGGTTCTGAATTCAGCTAAACATCTTCAAAGAATTGTATCTGACCTTCCTTATCCAGGGCTATCAGTGAAGGGCTGGCTGGCTTTCAGAGAAGAGCAATTCACAGTCAGTGGAGACATTTTCTGTTGAGCTCTCTAGAGAAGGCTGTGGGGCTTGTCAGTAAGAGTTGATTGCTATACGGGCTACGTTTTTTTATTTTATTCAGAGATTTATAAAGAAATTTACATGATAAATATTACTTATTATCAAGAAAAAAGGTTGTCTATTCTCTGGTCATTTAAACAAAATGCTCCTCTCAGGGTCCACCCATGGACAAAGCCCAGATTTAATCTCCAAGAGTCTGCCAGGCACTCTGTGGTCCGTGGGAAGTCCTCAAGTTGGCAGCCTGTTCCCTTGTGTCCTGTGCTGTTACTTAATCTTCTATCTCTTCAGAGTACAACTGGGCAGAAGCTCAAAGGACTTGACATTGGAGAAATGTACTTTTCATTATCTTTAGACTTCTACAATTTTCCAAAAGACTTTAACCATTTCCAGTAATTGTGCAGTAATTTACCCAACACTAAGGTTATCACTATTAAAAATTAAAATAAATAAATTTTGAAAATGGAAAAAGTGATCTTTGCAATTTTGTACAGAATCTATATAATGGGTGCATCCTTAAAAAATGGAGGAAAGATAGCAAATTTAACTGTTTTGGTTAGTTAACACAGTAAGTAATATATTGTCTATATTATCAATTTTGAGATTATTTGTATTTAAAAATACTGCTTCAAACCCTTAAATCATTGGATGTGGTAGAGTCTGCCATCTGCTTTGGCTGAACAATTAAATACAAGTCAGCCAAAATTCCTCCATTCCTGTATAATCTTATATGTGGGTGGTAATGGTTAGTTCTTATAGATTGTTTGAAGACGTGCGTATCACAAAATACAAGTGGCCATTAAAAATTAAAATGTTCACCAAATACAAAATCATCTGATTCCCAGAAAAGGAAAAGGCTAATGTAACATTAAGGCTACAACTGTCAAAAAGGAAGCCAAGATACACTCAAGTCAAGCTTTTGCTCAAATGTTAATTGGCTCATCTTTGAACCTTTATCATGTTTATTATGTAAGCAAGATATTTTCAGAGCTTAGACTATGGAAAGTGCTTATAGGTAAGTTAACATTCTGATCATCTATTTTGTAAATGTTAGTATGAGTTATATAAGTCATTTTCTACTATATTCAGATTTTCAAGTTCTGCTAAATCTAAGGCCACATTACTGGCAAATTGGGAATATCTCTAGACATATGAAAAATATGAGTCCTACAGAAAAGCTTATACATTCTCTATTCATCAGGTTCTAAATTCTAAAACTTTCTAAGGTTTTGGAACAAACCAATGGCATTCCAAACTGACAGTAAGGTTGCATGTGCCATACATGATCCTATAGGAAGAGAAATCCAGATTTTAAATAGAGGAGATTGTGCACAAAAATAAAGTACGTATTCAAGTCTGAAAGGGGATTTCAAGGAAGAAGGGATTCTCAGAACATGTGGTAAGTGGTAAATAACTTACCAAGGGCTCTCTAAAGGAGAACATATTGTGGAAAAAAGAGCTTCACAGGTAAAGAACTAAAATGGCATCTCTGGAAACCTTATGATGAAACAGATGCTGACTACTTTTTCCTAAAATTTAAAATGCATCTTATCCTCCAAACAAATACCACCTCCCTGCCTTGCAGCTTACCTGGACATGGTGACGTATTGTAATCATTTTTCTAATTCATTGGCTCTTAAACTTGATGAGCACCAGAAGCACCTGGGGGCCTTGTTGAAACCAGATGGCCAGGCCCCACCACAGAGTTTCCAGTTCAGCAGGTCTGCAGCAGCACCAGAGAATTTGAATTTCTACCCAGTTCCCAGGTGCTGCTGATGCTGCTGGTCCAGGGAACACACTTTGAGAACCACAGCCTGATTTATAACCTATATATGATTACAAAACCCATTATTTCATCATTTGGCTGCTACCTTTCCTTTATCACATCAGCCCCTTACCTTTGAATCTCCTCACATAACAATGAGAATTCTTGGAGAGTTTCACAGCTGGTCCTCATTTCCGGCTCAGTTCTCCCTCTTCCTCTCAATACCACATTCACATGTCAGGTAATTTTTCCTTATACATGAGTTCATCATAGATCTTCCTTGCTCAAAAACTCATGGCTAGGGGCCAGCCCCGTGGCGTACCAGTTAAGTGCTCACGCTCTGCTGCTGGTAGCCCAGGTTCGGATCCCAGGCGCGCACCGATGCACCGCTTGTCAGACCATGCTGTGGCGGCGTCCCATACAAAATGGAGGAAGATAGGCACAGATGTTAGCCCAGGTCCAGTCTTCTTCAGCAAAAAGAAGAGGATTGGCAATAGATGTTAGTTCAGGTCTGATCTTCCTCACCAAAAAAAAAAAAATCATGGCTCTTATGCTGAGCACAAGACATTTTAAATTCTCTACTTGGTTCATAAGGTCTGTAATAGACTTACTTTAATATCAAAATATGGACACCCTGTTCCCTACCCAACCTACTATAAAGGAGTATGTGAGGATTACATAAGATGCAGACAGTTCTAATTATGCACAGTATGACATTCTATAAAGTCACTGTGAACACTGAATCAGTGAATATGACCCACTGCTCCTACGGGAAATGCAGTGTTAGGTTCCTGCAAGCCTTAGTCACATTTTCTTCAACTGATCAATACATAACCTTGTTCTCTGTGTTTCTCTTTAAAGTCACCTTATTTAATATATATTGTTGATATATTAACATTGAACTCACACCAACAGCACTGTAAATCGTGTCTGAAAGAAGCTTGTCGAACATGCATACTTTCTTTGTAAAGGCACGTCACAGACTCTTGCCCTGAGGAACACCAGGCAGCATTGCAGCACTACACATGAGGGACATATTAAACAGCAAAGTCACCAACACAAGGCACAAAAAGATGGGAAATGGGGCACTAAATAGACTGCAAGACGGACACTTGTTTACAGTATAGGCTGAAACAAGAGGTCAGAGCGTCACCTGGTTCCCCCTCAGTTGGAAACATGCACGTCAAGTGAATCAAATTTCTCACCACTTTGTGCTTATCTTCAAATGGACATGAAAGCTCCGAGAGTGTTGATTTGGGGGCTGCCAGTACATTTTAACTAGTGGGCAAGTGTGCAACCACGGACTCCACAAATAATGAGGATCAACTATATTATGAAAGCATCTTTTCAAAGCCAGAGTATTGCTCAGAAATAAGAGCAATAATGATAACATAACAGCTAACATTTTAGTGCCTACTATGTGCCAGGAGCTCTTTTAAGCACTTTACATTAGTTAATGCATTTAAATCTCAGTAGCCACATTTATAGATGTGGAAACTAAGGCTCAGAGAGTAAATAATTTGCACAGATTCCCCAGTTAAAAGTGGAATAACTGGGATTGGTGCCCAGACAAACTGGTCCAAAGCCCAGAACTTCAAATACTAATGGTAGGAATGTCAGCAAATTTTCTACCACTCCCCGAAAAGCCCCTTCTGCTCCAGTCAGTGTGATCTCCCACATGCTTATTCACTCATCAAACATTTTCTGAGTGCACCAGAGGTGTCAAGTACTGTGTTTAGATACTGGAGGGACAAATAGAATGTCGATGCAAATAATCCGTAACCAATCTACAAATCAAAATTGGGGTGAGTTTATTATGAATCAAGCTTTGAGGACCATATAGCCCGGGAGAGTCCTTTCATGAAGAAATGGAGCACTCCAACGAAGTGAGGTGTACAGGGTCAGCCCCATGACTTAGCGGTTAAGTGCGTATGCTCCACTGCTGGTGGTTCAGGTTTGGATCCTGGGCGCGCACCGATGCACTGCTTCTCTGGCCATGCTGAGGCTGCGTCCCACATGCAGCAATTGGAAGGATGTGCAGCTATGACATGCAACTATCTACTGTGGCTTTGGGGGAAAAATAAATAAATAAATAAAATTATTTAAAAAAAAGAAGCGGGGTGTACAGAGTGGTTATATACCATCAAAGAGCATGTACCACATGTGATTGCAATGTCCTTTTTACAATAGCCACGACATTGACCTGTCGGCACGTCAATTGTTGGACACGGTGGGTATCAGCTCTGCTGTTTCCATGGGCATGGCTGTTGTCTTGAGTTGGGTGGTCACAGGATAGGCACAGCAATCAAATCCTAGCTTAGGGAGAAATGCTTATCCTTAAGGAAATGCCAATGTGGGGGAAGTTGCATTTACATCTTAAGGGCATTGTTCTTGTCTTTGGGACATGTTAATTGCTTAAAATAGATATATAATGGATGAACAGAGGCTACAGGCCCCTTTTGGAAAAAAAAAATCTAGGTCAAGCCCAACTAGTTTTACAACAAATGGTTTCCTCATGTGCTCCAATATATCCTATTGCTTACCATTTATTTATCATTTTCCCCCTTTTGATGTATAATCTTTTGATAGAAAGCATTGATGATCAATATATTGTCCCTCAGAGTCAGGGTGGTTGCTGCATGCCCTGATTCTATCACGTCCCTCGGTGCCAGGCTTTTATCTCATCTATTTGCCCAGTTGTTCACTTTGGGTGGAATTAGTCGGATATTGTGGACAAGCAAAGAGGTATATATATATAAAAGGAGGAAACACTTCATGGATTTTGGATTAATTTTAGGTTGTTGCACAAACATTGTATATGTGCTTTTTTTTAAAATATATATAACCCTTAGGCTACATTGTGCACAATTATAAAACAAGTACAGTAACAATGATAATAATTAAACATTTTTTTAAAGATTAGTTTAAAATGAGTTTTTAGGCATAGTCCTTATCAGAAAAGGAAATTTGTCCAGGGTTATAAGATTGATCGGCCATCTCAAGTCACCGAGCCACCATTACTATAGTTTGCATGCCAGTCTTACAACACTAGGTAAATAAAACAACAGTTTGAATATAATGATTAGTACAAGAATTCCAAGAAGTAATAGAATTAGGAATTGCAATCCAGATCGAAAAAGGGAACTAATACCAGAAGGGAGCCAACCAAACAAATCAAGGCTGGGTGTAGGATCACTTAAGGCATTCACCTGTTTTTCCATGTGCTTTAGTAGAGGTGACACATTGGAAGACTCGTCAGGTATAAACACACAGCATTCAGTTTGATCGCACATGTACCACCTTGGGTTGCTGTAAGAATATCTCAGGCCATTCTATTTTGAAGGACAGCTTTTCTCATTAAAGATATTTCAATATTTAAAAAAGCTATTCTTTCCTGACTATCGTTAAGGGCTTGTTGAGTAAATTTTGTCAGAGACTCTATATGTGATATGACATCATCCAGCACCAAGGAAAGAGCAAATATAGCTACTAGGTGGTCATACAAGTATAACACTGAATGAGCCCATCTGGCCTTAAGGAGAGGCAGATTGGCCACAGATGTTAGCTCTGGACGAATCTTTCCCTGTATGCAAGAGAAGCCCAGAGTGCAGCGCCCTAGCCATCCTGGTGACAGCCAAGGCCAGAGGTTTGTTCGACATAACCAGTGAGTTCCATTAGGAGCCATCCAATAAACACCTGGTCTTCGAGACCAGTCTGTTCCACACCAATCACTTTTTTATGTATAATAGTATTCTGACATGACTCGGTGGGTATCCAGCCCATCTTTAGAGTGTAATTTGGTAGATTTTGTTTGGAATGATTTCTCTGTTCCCAACATAAAGGTGCTGGTATGTTTAAAGATCCATGACTAGGAGTAAGCCAAACATATCTAACCCAAATTTGTGTGAAACCTTCCATGGTTTTTACTGTAATGTCTGGTTTCTTTTGTTTATCTGCAATTTGTTGGGATAATTGGATGGTTTGAGTAATAGAAAAGAATAACCGTGTCCTGTATTACTAATAGTATGGGCTAGTGGCCATGTTTCAGGATCATAATTAGTAATATCAGACGAACTGTGAACATTAGAACTAGATCTTTGTATCACAATAAATTGCTTTAGAGCTTTCCAATCTGTGCTTCGAAAGGGAAAGACCCACCAAGGGTCTTAGAAAGTGGAAGTTGGCCACCTAGCCAACAAGTAGACTGATTTTTATGTGTAGCAAAGGAATGTGCCCATTGCAGAAAAACATTGCCATCAGAGGTCCATTCAGATGTAGATTGGAAAAACAAACATAGCATTAGGGAAACCTTAAACGGCATTTACTTTTTGTAATCAACAAATGGTTTTGTAATTTGGTTCCAATCCATCTTATAAAGTTGAAGGGTAAAGCATTGGTGTAGGAAAATTGTTAGACAATCTAGAAATTGATTATTTTAGCAATTACATAAAGCTTAAACACTGCAAGTGTTTAAATGAGGAGATATAATGTTAGGAATACAGGCCTGGTCCAGAGTCTCAGGACAGCTGCCTACAACAGATGTCGTCTTCTTCTCATCCTGATTTGGAGATATTCGTCTTGGTCTGTCGAAGTTGGGTGTCAGAGACTGGAGTTGAAGTCCATTCAGGTGGAAAAGCCTTTTTTAAATGAGAAATGTGAATTCATGGTTTTACGCCTTTTAATTTTGCAGCACACCGATTGGTTAAAAGCACCTGATATGGTCCTTTCCATTGGGGTTGCAAAGAGTCCTTTATCAGGTGTCTTTTCCAATAAACAAAATCTCCAGGTTGTAATCCATGATCCTTAAGGTCTTCGTCTCCTGGGAGATTACTGGGAAAAGAATTAGCTACCAATTTCTCATTTATCTTAAGAGCCTCAATGAGACCTTGACAATAATGTAAAATATCTCCTTTAAGTAAAGTTGGTTCCTACATTTCTTCATCTAATTGCATAGGTCGTCCAGTTATTATTTCGAAAGGAGACAGTCGATGATTACCAAAGGATGTAGATCTAAGACTGAGGATCACTAGTGGAAGAGCTTTTGGCCATAAGAGATTAAATGCTTCTGAAAAATTTGCCAACTGAATTTTGATCGAGCTATTAGTTCTTTCCACCGATCCTGAGGATTGGGGATGGTAAGCGCAGTGGAAATTCTGCATTATTGGCCAAATATTACAAATAGATTTAATTATTTGTCCGGTGAAATGAGTTTCCTGGTCGCTATGTAACTTGGTAGGAATACCCCAAGCAGGAATTATTCTCTCTAATAGTAATTTACCTACTGTTAGAGCCGTTGCTCTTCTGCAAGAAAGGGCCTCAACCCAATGTGAGAACACACAGATTATTACCAAGATATATTTATATCCTTGAGATGGTGGCATTTAGACAAAGTTCAATTGCCCTCAAAGGGTCCCTTAGGAAGGGGAAAGTGGCCTTGTGACCCATGAAGTGGTTTCCCTGGATTATACTTTGGGCATATAACACAACGAGTATAAGTTTTATGAGCCAATGTGGGAAAAAGTTTCCAAAAGTATTGTTTTCCCCATAAAATCACCTTTTCAGGTGCCCAGTGGGTTACTTGGTGTATCTGCTGGAGCAGGGGCAATTGTTCTCCAACAAGTACCATGGGTTTCCTATTAGACCCAAACCACATCTGTCAGGGAGTGTCAAAAATTCCCCCTTTTGACTGCCATATGTGTTTTTCTTCTCCCATGGCCACTTCTTGGGCCTGTAGAAGGAAGTCTTTTACTGGGTTAGCAGAGTTAATAGGAAGCAGCAGGCATTCTCGAGGCTGGGTAGGGCAAGCCTTCAAGGCTGCTTGTTTAGCAGCTACATCAGCAAGCTGGTTTCCTTTAGCTTCCAAAGTATCAAATTTTGGATGCCCTGGCATTTTAATAATCGCCAGTTGTCTCGGTAGCTGTATAGAATATAATAATTCTGCAACCTGTTTCCCCTTCTTTATAGGCTGATCTGAAGAGGTTAAAAACCCTCGTTGTTTCCACAGCATTCTAAAGTCATGTATTGCTCCGAAAGGATAACGGCTGTCAGTGTCGATATTTGCTACCTGGTCTCTGGTCAATTGACAAGCTCAAGTTAAAGCAATTAACACGGCTTGCTGTGCTGACTTTATCTCTGCTAAGTAAAAACTCTCGATTACATCTACTGAGGATGTTACTGCATATCCAGCTCCATAACATCCTTGTTCATCCTTTGAGTAAGATCCAGCTGTAAACCAAATTAGATCAGCATTATCAATGGGAGTTTCTTGCAAATCATTCCTAGGAGTAAGTAGGTAATTAGTTAATAAATGTAGTCGTGGCCATCTTCTTCTTGGGATGCTAGAAGTAAAGTTGCAGGGGTAAGATTATTACACAGGGCTAAGGTAATATTAGGAGCAGAGAGCAACAGAACTTCATAGGAGGCTAGTCAGCTGACAGAATAATGCTGAGAGTGATGAGAATTTAGGAGAGATTTGACTGAGTGAGGAACATAGATAGTCAAAGGAGACCCCATCAGCATTTCTTCACTGGTCTTGCATAAGAGCGCTGCTACTGAAATGGGTCTCATACAAGGTGGAAGCCCTTTTGCCACTGAGTCTAACTGCTGACTATAATAACCTATAGGTCGATGTCGACCTTCATGTTTTTGAGTTAAGATACCTAAGGGATTTCCTTTATCTTCATGTGTGAAGAGGAAAAATGGCAAGCTGTAATTAGGATGTCCTAAGGCTGGTGCTTGGGCCAAAACAGACTTTAAGGTAGTTGCTGCCTTCTCTCCTTCTGGTGTCCATACAATGAAATCAGGCTGGTCAGACTTTAGTAATGTATATAAGGACTGGGCAATAAGTGAAAAGTTAGGTACCCAGTTCCTGCAATATCCAGTTAGTCCTAGGAATCCTCTTAACTGTTTCTTTGTCTTAGGGAGAGAAAAAACCAGGATTCCTTTAATCATTTCAGAATCAGTCAACAGTCCATCCTTAGATATCAAGTGTCCTAGATATTTTACAACAGGCAGGCAAAAATGTAATTTGTCCTTGGACAATTTATGCACCTTAGATGCTAGCTGTTGCAACAGATAAATTGTGTCCTTCTGAGACTCCAACTTAGTGTTTGAACGCAAGAGAAATCATCCACATATTGAATTAAAGTGCAGTCATTAGGGAATTCTATCTTAACTAAGTCAGCCTTGAGTATCTGGGAAAAATATGTGGGCGTCTCAGTATAGCCCTGTGGCATCACTGTCCAGGTATACTGGCGATCTTCCCACGTGAAGGAAAAAGATATTGACTATTCTTTTCCACGGGAATGCTAAAGAAGGCACTGCCCATATCAGTGACTGAGAAATAGCAGCTGTTAGTTGGAATGGCCGAGAGCAAAGTGTGTGTGTTAGGAACCACAGGATGTCGGGGAATCACGATGTTCTTTATAGGTCTCGGATCTTGAAAAAATCTCCAGCCTTTCCCATTTGGCTTTTTTACAGGCAAGATAGGTGTATTACAGGGACTAGTACAAGGAATTATAAGTCTCTTTTCAAGAAATTCCTTAATGATAGGGCTTATCCCATTTAATGCCTCTGGTCTAAGTGGATGTTGCCAAATGTTAGATAGAGGCTTAGAGTTGTCAAAGTCACCTTAATAGGAGTGGCTGATTTAATTTTCCCAATATCTGAAGAGGATGATGACCATAATTCTCTAGGCACTTGTAATAACTGGTCATCAGTTTTCTCTTCTATTTGAGTCATTGATTTCACAATCATCAACCTTTCAGCAATTACGGTCTGGTCAGCATCCCGATTTTCTGAATCTAGAAACATTTCACCCTTTTGTGAAAAGGACGTTGTATGCTTCTAGAAGATCTCGTCCAATCAAATGAATTGGAGCACATTTAACCAGGAGAAACACATTTTTTCCTGTGATGGTTCTTAATTGAAAAATTACTGGTTCTGATTTAAAAACCTGCATTGGGAAATTCGAAACCCTTACCATTTGAACTGTTTACTCCGAGGGAGAGGGCAGTGAATA